>NC_135542.1:78877532-79175032 GCF_045843805.1 Urocitellus parryii | reverse complement strand
ACCTGCTTAAAATCATCTGGCCCCATCCCCCAGGTCACCCTGGCTGGCTGCCCATCCACACATTTACGTTTGCCTTTGAGTGTTTTCAGAAGCCCGTTATATTGTGCCTTGGCAGGCCAGACACCTTCACTCACCCTGAGATCCAGGGAGAAGGGGTTATCAAATTCCCTCATCAGACAGTCAAAGCCTGCATTCTTGAGTCTGCAAAGAAGCTATGCAGTTACACCGAGTAAGATGTTAGGACTTGTAAACATGTCATACAATATTATAATATGCCTGTGGGGCATGGTTAAGTACAGAGGTTGGGTGGACCTGGAGCTACAAAGGCTAGCTTTTCTATGGCGCTGTCTTAATGCACATTACTTTTTGGAGACACCACAATGGGTATTATCTTTCATAAAGAGGTTGCCTCCCTTTCTTAAAGACCTGTGTTCTTTCAGATGGTTGGAAATCCAGTGACTATTAAGTGAAAAAGGAATGCAGGGCACCCTCATCTACTGGATAACACGGGAAGGCTTTGCCTTCACACACAGAAAGTGTTTCTGCCCCCAGCCTTGCTCTAAATCCCTGATGCCCTGGGCACATTCAAAACTCAAAATAATCTGGGTGAAGGGTGAAGGTCTGTCTGTTTTCCTAATAGGTCTAGACTCCAAATATTCAAGAAAGTGGAAATAAGCCTGACTGTCCTTTTTGGTGCCCCAAATTACCTCCTACATTTTGCTTTTTCAACTATCGCAAACAGTCCTATGATTCTGGACAATGATGTCTAACTCTAACCTATTGCTTAAGGCAGAATTAAGATGGGGTCATGGGTTGAATAAAAAGATCTACTTATATCAACCTTATTTCTTGTCTTAGAGATGAGACATAAGTTTATGAACTGGAGGAGGTAGATGCAGATTTCCTTCCTTTCCCTACTCTCCCTCAATCCTTCTGTCCCCTCTTCCTCCCTCCCTCCCTCCCTTCCTTCCTTCCTTCCTTCCTTCCTTCCTTCCTTCCTTCCTTCCTTCCTTCCTTCCTTCCTTCCTTTTCATTAAGCACAATGCCATTTACCTTACAAGAAATCTGATGGAATTTAATCTACAACATGGTTCCAGACCGGAAGTACAGCTGCAGAGCAGAAAGGGGGCAATGGGGTGGGGGTATTTTATAACACACAAAACAGGCAGGACTGCTCTGGACAGAAGATAATGCAAACTAGCTTTGCTGGAAATGAGCTGCAAAATACCTTCATTTTCTACTACAGTGAAACCCTGATAAAATCACAACTGTTAAGGTCATACAGTATATCAGGTGGAATCACAGTCTTTAGAACTCCATTATTAATGCAGACAACCTCACAATCAAAGAGGATGAGAGCACAGTTTCCAGATGCCAATGATTTGATCCTATCTTATTTGGCTGTTTACATTTAAATAATGTGACTGTATAAATTTAAATAATATAAACCACCAACAGATGGATCCCAGTAAAAAACTGCACCTTCACTGAGACCCTGAATGTACACTATACAGGGCTTTACAATTTATTTGAGCAGAGCTCATATTTAAAAAAAAAAAAAATGGGGAGGGGGACAAAAAGAGAGAGAGACTCATTTCTTCTGCCATTATGGAAATAAAAGGACAGCCGCTTTAGTTCCTGGCTGACTGTGCCAAGGAAACATGCAGTTCTCTAACCTCTGGTACAATGTACCCATAAGGTAGCAAGCATCAAAGCATATTAAAAGATATTAACTGCATATTTGCTTATGAACAAGATAAAAAGCTGTAGGGCCTCCAGGTTCTCAAGCTGTGAGTGGAACAGCTTTGCAATTTGCCTGCAAAACTGCATTTTGATCTTAATGAATATAAAATGGCTGCCATTAAAAGTAAAACAGATTATTTCGGGTCTTCCAGGGCCCATAGCTCTTTGCCGGCCTTGGAGGGCCACTATGATCTTTCATTAAAATCTCACAGCAGGGCTCCCTCACCAGCAAATCAAGCCTTGCAGTCTAGGAGATTGGCTACATTTAAAAGTAATTTTCAGAAATCTACACAGATTTTCAATTTGGTAATGAAAGCCATAAGAGAATGCAGGCGGCATTTTGTCGAATATTGTTACTGATCCAGCGCTCACATTCGTTAGAAATTAAACTGCCCCGTAACTATCGCACTGATGGCAGCTTGCCATTTCGGCTGCGTTCTAATCTCCGTTTGTTAATGAGTAGCATGTGCTAATTGTTGTCATCCTTACCGCCAAGCGGTCCTTCCCCAACAAACATATTTTACCTGCTCAGAACCTTTCACTTTGTCACAGACCAAGTTGGAAGGGAGTGTTGGAGTCGCTGGTGCTTTTCATGGAGACAGCGAGGAGGCATCCTTAGCTGATGGGAAAGGAACAACATCTGTGAATGGTGCTTGTATTGCATCTGGACTTGGCCTTTGTTTTTCAGTCAAGCCTAAGTTTTATCTAAGTCCGGAAATAGGCAAAATGTGAACTTTCACGTTGTTCCTAAGAACAGTTTAAACACATCAACAAACTCTGTGCACAAGGTTAGGCCAGATCAAGTGAAGTTTAAAATGAGGGAGGGAGGGGTTGATGGTTAGGAGGGAGGAGAGACTGGAAAATTCATCTGGGCAGAAGTGCTAGCTAAGGCAGGAAAGAGAGTGCACCTAGAACCCCACAGGGATGTGGGACTGCCACCAGCTCTCAAAACTGAGTTTCCCTCTTTGCATTCCCTGGTTCAAAAGCCTTGGGGACAGGGGTTATATCACCCTCAAGAGGAAAGTACTAGGGGAACAGGCACATGCACTCACAGTACCATGGTTCCTGAGGAGAGAGGGTACAGAGAGGGAAAAAAATAATAAATTCAGCATTGTGATATGTTATGCTGGCAAATATCTGAATAAAGAAAATTATATAAAATAATTATCAATGAAAACATGATTAAATAAGAAAAAAATTTACATAAATGCATTCTGAGTCAGAGTGGGTTTTTTTTTTTTTTTTTATGGGTCCCTCTACTTGATATAAGAACTGAGGAAAGTTATCTTTCTGAGATTCTAGAAACAAAAATGTCAGATTATGCTTTCCTTTTGGAAAATGCATTCAATAAATTTTCTTTACCCAGCAATTCTCTTTACCTGGCACCTTTAGGGCAAAGCTCTTCCCTGCACTAAAATGTGACGAACAACAAGAGCTGCTCTCTAGTTTCTCTCTGACTGGATATAAATTCTTCCGGCTGATACAGAAAGAGTCTCCATTTAAAATAGCAATTCTCCTTGGCAGAGAGCTGGCAGCCAAGAGGGAGAATATATGCAAAATATATGTTTATTTTCAGGGGGCCAAAGCAGGCAACTTGTGGCTCAGCATGAAGTATCTTTTAGTTTCTAGAATACCTGAGGTTCCTTGGCCTGTCTGGGCACCGCTCCTTAGGTTTCCACAAAGTACAATTTTAATAGGGAGTATGTCTATGATTTTAAGGAAATGACACAGGAACCCCTAATAAGGTGCCACTGCTAATGTGCATTAGTATTTGAAGAGAAAACTAAGGCCGATTCCTTGTCTCTGTGGCCTCAGGAGACCAATGGGAAATAGATGCAAACAACTTGGTAAGCAGTTTTGAATCCATTCCACCTGTAGTTGAGATTCTAATTGCAGGATCATTCATGTAACATGTTAGGATTTTTAAACGCCCAAAGTGACATTATAAGAAATTCTGCTGAATCCTCCTGAACTCAGAAGGCTGAGGAGGCTTCTTCTTCTTTTTTTAACCTGTCATCAGTTGTTCTAATATTCTGCTGAGAGCTTCCAGGTTCACTTTGACAACTGTATACCAGTAAAGTCTCTTGTATCATTATTTTGGTGTGTGCTAAAATGTGGGCAGAGTGATGGTACATCACCGATTTGGACTCTCAATTTTTAGAATATGACAGACATTAATATCCCTTTAATTATTACAGATGGAAAAAAACTGGACTTAATGTAATTATTCTTCTAATAATCAAGTTAAGTTTTATTATTTATAATAAAGTTTAATTGTTTATTTGCCTTATTTTAGAAACAACTCTATGGAAACAAGTATTGTCCTCACTTTGACTCTCTATTAATTCTCTATTAATTCTGTTAGAAAATACACATATGCACATAGAGATGAAGTGGAGGACTTTATAAAAAATAAATCACATGAAAAATAAAAATTAAAACTGCATGACCTTGTAAAGGGGCATAATGAAAATTTTCAAAAAATATTTTTATTACCTTATGAACTTTTTTTTTTACTCTATCTCTATTTTGGACATTGCAGATAAGACATTCTTTGTTTTAAATCATAATTAATTATTAAACTAAATATTGATTCTAATACAAAATTTGGGGGAGATGGAAGTGTATAGCAATGACTTACAAAAACTTTTAAAGTACTTTTAGAATATTAAAGGCTCTGTTTTGTCAAGTGAAATTTTTATTTTGTTGTTTTGGCAAGAAAATATACTAAATAGTATGCTATATCTCACGGCTTGTTTAAAATATAGTACTCTAGTACATAGCAATACTTCTGTATTTACTCAACAAACCTCATAGACTCAGCCCTCAAGGGACAAATGTATTTAATTCTAAAAGTTAATTGGTAAATTGCTTTGGAATTTGTAATTAATTTTTCCTTAGAAACATTACTTAAACAACAGTTTGGTTCCAGGGCAAGCCCATAAGAATCAAATTTGTCATCATGTAGCTGAGCTAAAATCCAAATGGCCTCAGCCTGTGCTTTTCCTCCAGGAAACAGGAAACATGAGCTTCAAGGTGAGTGAATTCTGAGATAAATGGATCAGGAGAAGGAGAAGAAAGATGTTGAGAGGAGCATGGTTTCCTTTTCTCCTGTTTAGAGCTGGAGATCTCCGTGCTATATAGTGAGACTCAGGCCTAGACCCAGACGTCTCCAAACTCCCTTCACCTCCTGATCCATGGCTGCACAAATCCAGTCCTTTAGCCCTTCATAATCAACTACGTCTCACCTATCCTCCCAACCGTCTAATCACATTCCAACTGATTTCACCAAATATTGGAGGAATGAGGAGCATAGGCGAGTGAGAGGCAGTGAGGAAGTCACACTTCCAAGGAAGCACTTCTGTTCTGATTCCAAAGAAAGTTCAGCAGCTGAATGTTCTGTATATAACCCATGCAGGAGTCTGGTTCAGGGCAGTGGTTCCTGGCTACCACCACAACTCAGGAGCTGTGACGGGTGACGACATGAGCTGATGCTTAGGAGTCAGAGCACAGAGGATCCTGCTGAGGATTTCTTCTACATGTGTCCTCTTGCCTGAAGCCCTCAACAGTAAGCATGTTGTAAATGCAAGATGGACTTCTGTCTTAACCAAAAGGTAAATACGCTCGATGAGTGTCAACTTATTAGAAAGGATGAATGTTTTACAAATGAAATTTAAAGAAAACAGAACCGAACAAAAATATAGAAGAAAAAAAATATTTTTGAGGAGCCAGAGATAAATCGGATCTGATATCAAGAGTGTAAAATGGGGAAACTGTAGATTGGTGGGGTAGTATACTGGAAGGGGAGATACTTCTGTGGATAGTGACAAGATACTTCTATAAAGGCAGTGACAACTTCCCTCTTATTCAACAGAGAATAGGAAAAACTCTCAGGACAGTCACATTGGATGAGCTTTAACATCTTTTCCAGAAAGAAGAAGAGAGAAGGAGTGGTTGGCCCCTGACCAAGTTCATAGGATCATGTTTATGAGACTAAAGAGATATAAATTTTCCTGGGACATAAATGTAAAATGCATGGAAAGATAATGCTCTCCTCTGTGATTACATATTACAATTGATGTTGTCTCTATGAGACATGGTCACTGGCCATCAAGAGGCAGGGAGATACAAGCAAGCCTGGGCACTAGGGTAAAGGCATCTGTCTTTCATATTGGTTGAGAATGCAGGAAGCTTTGGGAAATATTTGTGTGGTGCAAAGCAGATTTGGGTTTTTGAAGTATGGCTCCAAGTGGTAGAAAGAGAATCTTCTGCACAGGGTGAAGTGGTTTTTTTGAAGATAGGAAAATGTGTTGTCTCCAAAAATACCCAAACTAAGCAAACTGCTTAAACATGGAAGCCAAACAGACAAAAACTAAAAAGCTTTCAGATAGGATCCTGGGCTACAGTGTGATTTAGAAGGTAACATATTTTAAATGGGTTGATGAGTATTTTTCAACAAAGAACACAGGAAAGACAGGCAGAAACCATGTATTCATCCTATTGTTCATATGTAACAATTAGCAGACTATGAATAATATAATGAATATATAATTTAACTTTGCCCAAAGAGTGTGATTTGGTGGGTGAGCTAAAAATGATAAGGAATTTGGAAGGAAGTGACATGTCATTTTAGATTTTGTTATGTTTCACAGGAAAAAAAAAATTGGACATAGGCATTTATCCTAGAATTTAGGAAAGCAGGCATCAAAATAGAGAAATTGTAGAGATGATCCCATGACTAAAACATTTTAAAGGGAAAATAAGCCTATTTTTAAAATTCTGACAAAATAATCACAGATTATTTCAGAGGCACATATAAAAAAACAATATAACATGAAAGGAACATTCTTTTTCCCTTTTTAAAGCTATTGAATCAGAATATAAAAGGACATGTGCCCAAAATGGAAGGCTGAAAACATCGCAGGAGCCAATATAGAAAAGTGCAGTAAGAAGATTGTCAAGGGGGTTAAAGCCTGACTATAGGCTGAAAAACTGCCAAGGACAACAGAAAGCTATTTTAAGCTCTGTTTGTAAAGAAGAACAAAGGGATAGGTACATTGATTGGGGCACACAGCAAAATGTTAACAGATGTCGCAGAGAAAACAGAACTATTCAACTCCTATTTTGATTCTATGGTCTCTATCAAGAAGAATGATCTTCAAACCGGAGAGGGCAGAGCAAATAGTTAAGAGGGAACTGAGGCCCAAGATAAGTCAAGACACACTAAGGTATTACCTGGTTGCTTTAAACAGGTTCAAGGCTCCAGGCCAGACCAATTATCTCAGGTTACTGAGAGAACCTAAAAAAATGTTCCAGATGTGACGGTGGAAATCCTCCCAATATTTTTTTTAGAGTCATGGTCTAATCAGGCCTGACCAGGGATTCACGTGGGCTCTAGGAGAAAAAAAAAAAAAAAAAAAAAAAACCTTTTCATTGGGGAAAAACAGAAAAGTATCCAGAGACAAATCCCCAGGAACTGCTACAACTGATTATCACATACATGAGTTGTTTAAGAAGCAGCAATCACTGTCAGTTAGCAGGGGTTTCCTTGAGATCACACCAATCCCTCCCTCCTTCCCTCTCAACCTTCTCTCTCTTTCCCTTGTTTTTGTTTTGGGTTTGTTTGTTTGTTTTGTGTTGTTGGTTGGTAGTGATGTTATTGTTTTCTTCCTTTCTGTTTCATAGGATGACTAGCCAAACATTTCAGGGGATGACTCAGTTTCATCAAGACATTTAACACATTATTGAATAACATATCAGTGGACCAAAAAAAAAAAAAAAAAAAAGAGGCCTGAGTAATTAGTGTGACTCAAAACCGGTTGAATAAATGTTCCCAAAGAATACATGTTAATTAATTGGGGGCAATCTGGAGAGTTCTCTAGTGATATGTGCCCTTTGGACTTCATTTTACCCTTTTATTCTTTTCTTTTTTTTTTCTTCTTGTTCATAGCTTTTTCCAGAACTTGCTATATTCCATGAAAATATATGCTCGTGTATTTGCTTCAATCTGATTTTGCAAATATGTGCTTGTTAGCTACTCTGTATGGATCAGATAGATTCTAGAAAGATGATCTGGGTCAGATCTAATATTCCTTTAAGTAGCTCATAGTTTAATGGGAGAAATAGAGTGAGTAACTGAATAGATGGACAGATGCAATACAGTGTGAGACAGAGAGAAGGACGTTAACACTGATTGTGTCCCAACCTTTTCTTCTATGCACTATACTAAGGGCTTCACATAGTTCATAAAATCCCCCCCTGAAAGAGTATGCGATAGTTCGGATTACAATCAGAAAATGATGAGTCTACTACTTCTCTGATTGGTTTCTGTTTTGCTATGACCAAACTCCTTCCAAGTTCCCCCAGACATTGGCACATGTACCTGAAAGGCAGCTGCGTGTGCGCCCATACGCTCAAATCTCTTTGATTTTGTATATGTCATTCTCTCTGCCTAAAGTTTCTTCTTCAACTGCCTGGAAACCTCAGAAGCTTTATGATAGAATACCCCCTGAGATAATCAATTAAGAGGAAAGGTTTATTTTGGCTCACAATTTCAGAGGTTTCAATTTGTGATTGTTTGACCCTGCTGGCTATGGGCCTGCAGCAACACAGGATTCATGGTGAGAATGCATGGTGGAGGAAAATACTCATCTCACAGTGGCCACAAACAGAATAAGAGAAAGAGGAAGGAATCAGAGTCCCCATATTCCCTTCAAGGGCATGCCCCCTAGGACCTAACTTCCTCCAACTAGGCCCCACCTATGGAAAGTTCCATTATTCCCACTGCACCCTGCACTCAGGACCAATCCTTCAACATAGAGGCCTTGGGGAGGAGGGGCCTGGGGGCATCCAGATCTAAACTAAAGTACTACATATCTCCCAGTTGGGTTTTACCTTTTCTGGAAAGTGTTCCTGGGATGGCATTCCATCTGCATTAACACTTAGGGCACTGCACTGGTATTTGGATATTGGCCTTTTGCTATGGGGCCTAAGAGTATATAGGCTTTGGAATGGTATGGACTGACTTTGAATTCTGGCTCCATATGTTATGGAATGCTTGATAAACGCTTTAACTGACTCTTTTGGGCATTGGTCTTATTGACCAGAACATACACAGAATACACATTTTATGAACAATATGCTTGGGAGGCTGAGGCAACCTCAGTAAAAGCAAGGCACTAAGCAACTCAGTGAGACCCTGTCTCTAAATAAAACACAAAATAGGGCTGGGGATGTGGTTCAGTGGTCCAGTGCTTCTGAGTTCAACCCCTGGTACCCCAAAATAAAAGAATGAACAAAATATAAAGTTTTACTTCAAGTTCCCTTGCTACTTTACTTTTTATATATCTTATTATCTGACTTATTCCTAACTTTCAATGTTCTTTTTTCTCTCTACTTCAATTTTTTCCTCTATACATTCAACAGATGTGCTTCATTTTATGCATGAAATGAGTTCTTGTAAAGTTGTGTGAGTTTTTTCCCAGTAAATGAAATATTACATTAAAGATACTAGGGAAGTTCCTTTGTAAAGGAACCTTATGCCAAATTGCTTTGTAAAGCAAATAATGACCCTATAACCAATCTTTCTCTAAATCTAGATTTCCATATATCAGATTTGACTAAAAAAAGATACATCTGTACTTTATTTTTACATCTGACTGCTAGCTGTACTGCAACATAATAGTATGCCAATTTGAAATAACATAATTTTTATACTTTTTCAGTTCTCACAATGCAATCTTAGAAAATGTATTATTTTCCATATACTCCTACATGCTTTCTTTTCCTTGGTGGAACTTTAGAGCTGCCCCCTCCCTCCTTATTTTGAGGAGGTTAGCACTAAACTACAAAGTTAGATAGTTATCTTTTATGGAATAATAATAATGTACTGCAGCTGATGTAAAGTACTTTGTATGCATTTACACAATTAATTTTTATATCATATCTGAAATATGAATAAATTCTTGACCCCTTTACGAATTAGAAAACTGAGGCTTAGAGAAATTTAACTTCCACAGATATCCAAGCTGGCTCAAATCCATGCCAGTTAATTAAATTCCCAACCCCAACACTTTTGAGATATAATTGACAAAATTGTATGTATTTAAGGTATTCAATGGACACTTTGATCTGTGTGTGTGTGTGTGTGTGTATAAATAGATAGATAGATAGATAGATAGATAGATAGATAGATAGATAGATAGATAGATAAACATAGTGCATCTGTATACACACACACACACATATATATATTTATATATATATATATTTATATTTATATTTTATATATATATATAAAATATAAATGACTACTACACTAATGCTAATTGTCACATCAATTTCTCACATAGATACTTTTGTGTGTGTGGTGAGAACACTTAAAATTGACTTTTTCATAGATTTTGTGTCTATAATACAGTATTACTAATGATAATCACTATGCCATATGGCAGATCTTCAAAACTTATTCATCTTACATAACAGATTCTGTACCTTTTGACCAATGTCATTTCCTCCCACAATACTCCAGAAGAAGCAATATTCTACTGTCTACTCCCGCAAGTTCCAACTCTTTTAGATTCTGAGATCATGCAATATTTGTCCTTCTGTGCTTGGCTTTATTTCATTTAACACAATGTCCTCCAGGTTCATCCATATTGTCACAATTGACACTATAGCCTTTTGTAAAGCAAAATAATATCCCTTTGTCTTTAATATCACCTTTTCTTTATTCATTCATCTGCCTAAGGATACTTGGGCATTTTCCATTATCTTAGTATAGTGAGTAATTCCACAATGAATAAGGAGTCCAGATATCTCTTAGAGATACTGGCTTTGTTTTCTTTGGATATAAACTCAGAAGCAAGATTGTTAGTTTACATGATACTTCTAATTTTAAGTTTTAGGAATCTCCTTACTGTTTTCCATAATGGCCATACCAATTTACATTCTCACCCACAATATGCAAGGGTTCCTTTTTCTACACTTCCTTGCCAACATGTGTTTTCTTTTATCTTTTTGATAATAACTATTCTAATAGGCAGATGATATCTTATTGTGGTATTGATTTGCATTTCTTAATGATTAATGATGCCGAGAACTTTTTTCTTATATTTCAGATGGCTTGTGGGCTATTTGTATTTCTTTTGAGAAATGTCTGTTCAGACCCTTTGCCCACCTTTAACAGGGATATTATTTTATGGCTATTGAGTTGCATTTCTCATATCTTTTTCATTTTAATCTCTCATCAGATGTATGGTACACGAATATTTTCTCCATTCTGCACTACGGCAATTGTTTCATATGCTAAACAGAAGCATTTTACTAGGATAAAATCCCACTTGTTTATTTTTGTTTTTGATGTCTGTGCTTTAAGGGTCATATCAAAAAATCATTGCCCCAACTAATGTCAAAAAGTCCCTTCCCATGCTTTCTTTCAGAAGGTTTGAAGAAGTAGGTCTTACATTTAGGTCTTTAATCTAGTTTTTGTGGACTTTTTACCCGGCATTAGACAAGGGTCCAATTTTGTACTCTGGCATGTGGACATCTGGTTTTCCTAACACTAATTATTGAAGAGCCAGTCCTTTGATGATTGTGTGTTTTTGTCAAATCAGCCTGACTTTTGATTCATCCATTAACTTCTATTTTGTATATCCTCTTACTATTGGAATAATGAGCAAGAAGAAAAATTTTGTTCTCACAAGAAGTGACAAAGTTCAGGTGAATGTTGGTGGAAAAGTACATTTAATAAGAATCCAAATGGATTCTAATTTTTCTGCTGTCAGCTGCCTGTGTAGGATGGATACTTGCTCATTTCAGGCCTCAGTTGTTCATCTGTGAAATGTAATTCCTATGGTCTCCTCTGACAAACACATGAAATTCTCCTGGCCCACTAGGATGAGACACGGCACCAACTGGTTGCCCTGTTTTTATTTTTTTAACATTTTCTTACTAGAAAGTCAAGTTCAGATTAACAGCAGGTGTATCACAAGGAAACCCCTTCCGTGCCTAACTAAAATTTTAACAATTTTAAAGAAGAAAATGGAAAGAAAAATTAATGCTGCCTTTGTGGCTGGTACAGATCAGAATGCTCTTCCAAGGCAGCTTTGTTCCAAAACCAAAGATCTTTTACCAGTGAGGGAAAAAAAATGAGTATTACAGCTATCATCTAAGATCTAAGACGGAAGATTCAGATCTTCACTGATTTGACCAGATCACTGTTTTTTAAAAAGCATGAAGAATTTCAGAGATGAAAGTCAGGAGCCTCCTTCTTCCCGTTAACCAAGTCAGAGCCAATGCCTACTTTACACCTAGAACTTCAGCACATCATCCTCCAGCTTGGCCATTCACCAGAAGGAAAACAAGTTTCTGATTGCCTCTCTTCTCCCTCTTTTCTTTTACCATCAAGGTGACTTATAAACAGTTGCAATAAAAATGATTTTTTTTTCATAAGTGTCTTCTCAATAATGTCTCTGAAAAAGCAAGAGAGGCTAAAAGATACATGACATTCATGGATTTTGGCCCTGAAGCCACAAAATGCACACGAGCAATTTCTTCATTTGACCAAAATGAATGGTCATCACAAAAACAAATGTAACTTTAGTATCCCTGATTTGGCTGAGACAGCTTAAGGGCTCAAACTTAATAGACTTTTTCTGACCGATTAGGATCTCAGTGCAGGCTGCATCATCCTGTCAGAGCCGATAGCCACGTCCAAACCACAGGCACAGAGCTGCCCTTGATCCATGACCTTAGCAGACAAAGTAACGGGCTACTGAATATCATAAGACTCCCAAGGAAGGAACTTTGAAGACGGTGTTCATTTTGCTCTGTGCTCTTTTACAGAAGACAATTAAACATAAAGAATAGGTTGGTGCTTAAATAAAATGCCTAACAGTATAAGCACGTTTCTATATTCCAAAGACCCAAGAAAAGCTGTGCCTAAGAAGGGATTAACTACTATCAGATGATATTACGACTGGATTAATGATGTTCCACATTCACTGTATTTATAAAAAGAGCAGGGAAAAAGAATCGGAATCTTTTAAGGAGCAGATAAGTGATTTCTGTAAACCTTAAAAGCTAAAAGAAAAGTCATTTTTAAAAAAGATGGTGGCTATAATAGTATATTTATTTATAAATCCTTAATTGGGATATTTTCTCCCTTAAAAATAGGCCTTCATTTCAAGCAAATTGCCGTTAACTTAGTCTGTGGACCATGAGGTGTGTGTGTGTGTGTGTGTGTGTGTGTGTGTGTGTGTGTGTCTGTAAGAGAGAGAGAGAGGGAGAAAAGGGGGAGGGGAGTCTCTTATATCAGTGCTTTATATTCTACCAAGTATTTTAAACCATTCTTATTTTAGACAATTGTTTTTGTAATAGATATACTAAAGGTGATCATTTTATTTTATTGCTAGTCATTGCTGACTGAAATATTTTGCCAGATGAAAGTAATTACCATGACTATATTACTTTCCTAACCTGTTCTGCATTTGGATCCTAGGAACTCATAGTATGAAATTCTGTCACCCTTTTTTTTTTTTTAATGTCATATGCTGCTATGCTCTGACCTTATATAAAGACATACAACAGTTGTGTGGTTCTCTTTTTCTTTTTCCTTCTCCTTTTTTTTATTGTGTATATTTTTACATTCCCAGAGGTTGCAGGAACATTCTGACCTTGTGTGGAAACATAAAGAAAAGAAATATTGAACAACGTAAGAACTAACATAAGTATCAGATGCAAGAAAATGCAACAAATCATTTTAGGTTAATAATACTAAATAAAATCAATCTATATCATATCCATGAAAGGAAGAAACAACAGAAAGTAGGATGGAGAGATAGAAGAAGAAAAGGGGAAAGAAAGCAAAGGAGATGGGGGAGGAGAGAGGGAAAGGGAGAGAGAAGGATAAAATATTAAGAAGAATCAACAAAGTAGAACTGATATCAAGAACTCACTTTCAAGCCTGGCATGGTGGTGCACACCTGTAATCCCAACAATGAGGGAGGTTGAGGCAGGATAATTGCAAGTTCAAGGCCAGTTTCAGCAACTAAGCAGGGCCCTAAGCAATTTAGTGAGATTCTGTATCAGAATAAAAAAAAATGAATAAAAGGGCTGGGATCTGGCTCAGTGGTAAAATGCTTTTGGGTTCAAACCCCAGTACCAAATAATAATAATAATAATAATAATAATAATAATAATAATAAAAGAAAAAAGAAAAGAAAATCAATTCTTGGCCAAAATTATATAGTGCTATATGGTTAATATTTTCGTATTTGAAATCAGGTGCTACCTATCTCCTATCCTCTAGAATTCACTCACACAGACAATACTCAATGCATTTGGAACTTTTATTTGAACAACATTCCTGACAAAAATATTGTCTATTAGCTTTCTGTTCTAACCAACCAGTTACTCATCTGGCAAATTAAAACAAAAAAATTACCATCTGGCAAATTCTATCAGTGGCTTCATGTCTTAGAGTTGCAAATAGACAGAACAGCAGTATTTGATCCGGAAGCACATCAGCAGGGCTTGTGAAGTGATGGTCATTAGAGAGAATCTCTTGCTTCCTTGATCTTGCTTCCCACTTGCAATATCCCCATCCTCCCCTGACACCTGCTGTACCAGGATCCTATTGGGTGTCTTGAGAAAGTCATCCAGTTCTCCATAGGGATTTGGTGTTGATACCCCCAAAAAAGGCAAGAGACAGCACATGTCAGGTGCTCAGTTTAGAGAAAAATCATGCTTTCAATGGCACAGACTGGACATTTGTGGCCCTGACTTGAGCTTTTAAGGCCTGAACAGGAAAAGTTCTCATCTCTCAGGAGAGAGAGGTTGCCAACATTTTTGTAGAATATAATCCCACCTGAGAATGGAAGTATTTTTTATTTAATTCATTTACTTGCAAATGTTACTTAATTGAAAGCATAGACCATATTATCCTTTTTGAGGACCACATTCCTCAAAAAAGATGAGTCTATTGGAATCTTGCCAATGCTACTGTGAAAAATTATAAAGGCTGCATTTGCTGCTGGGTAAAAGGAAAATCTTAATCCCTAAAGCAATGGACACTTCAGTCTGTTCATTCTGAAAGTCCTCAACACACATGAAAGTTATGCTCCCTGTGACTGTTTAAATAAGAGGGGTCCTCCAAATGCTCATGTGGGAAACAATGCAAGAGGGTTCAGAGGTGAAATGATTGGGTTATGAGAGCCTTAACCTAATCAGAATATTAATCTGATGATAGGGATTAACTGGGTGGTAACTGTAGGCAGGTAGGGTGTGCCTGGAGGAGGTGGGTCACTATTGCTTTTGAGAATTATATTGTGCCCTTGTTGAGCATATTAGTCTCTCTCTCTCCCCCTCTCCCTTCCTTCCCTCCTTCCCTCCTTCTCCCTCTCTGCTTTCCTGAGCCACTTTACTCCATCATATACTTCCACCATGGTGTTCTGCCTCACTACAGGCTCAGAGCAAGGGAGTCACCTGTCTACAGAGTAAGACCTCTCAAACCGTGAGTGCTAAATAAACTTTTCCTCCTTTAAAACTGTTCTTGTCAGATCTTTTGGTCACAAGAGATGACTAAAACACCCACATGGTCCAAACCCCATCCTGGCAATTGGTGGCCAAGAGTGGAAGGCATTAAGAAAAAAAAAAAAAAATATATATATATATATATATACACACACACATACACTAAATATATATAAAAATTAAATTTATATATATATATACATATATATATATATATGTATATATATATATATATATATTTGTTGATGGACACAATATATTTTTATTTATTTATTTTTCTGTGGTGCTGAGGATCAAACCTAGGGCCTCACACTTGCAAGGCAAGCGCTTTACCACTGAACTACAACCCTAGCCCTGGAAGACATTTTTTGAACCCCAGTGTTGTAAGAAATGATGTTTAGCAGGTAATTTTCTCACAAGGCACCAAATCTGGTTACCCTGACAGCTATACTAGCTCCTGCTAGTTGCACAACTCTGAACAACTGCAGCCAGAAACTTCTATTAATTTTTGTTGTTATGCGGGATCAGGTTGGAGGCTAGAGGTGGGGACCCAGTCAGAGTAAGCAGCTGTTGGAGTGCACAAGGCCTGTGAAGGATGTGACAAGAGGAGAGCCAGGTCTCAGGCTGAGTCTGGGGTGTGCCATGCAGGCAGGAAGGAGAAGGGGGAATGTGAGACAGAAGTGGGCAGCAAATCAGGAGCATAGTGTCTCAGAGACTCCAAGGGTCACCCTAAGGCTCCAATGTGCTGACTAGGTGCTGTAGACAGGTCAGAGGTCTGGTGTGGGAAGTGATCACCAGCCACAGGGAACCAATGCAAGGTCCGTTTCAGCAATGTGGTAGACAGATGCATGAGTTCAAGGAGCCCAAAGATATAATGAATGTGAGGGTGTAGGAGGAATATATCTAGTGCCTGTTTGAGATGTTGGGAAGTGACAAGAAAATAGTAGAGGTTTTCCAGAAGAGCCAGCAGCAAATTATTTGCACAGGAAAGCATTAAAAATCTATTTCTAGCCAGTATGGGCTGAATTGAAAGTAAAAGAAATAATTGCATAACTAAACATAAACAATTTTTAATATTTTATAAATCAAAATATTATGTTATGCATATGATGGGAAATTCAGTGAAACAAAGCATCATTATGATTCACATTCTTAGCCAGTGCATTTTAAGTTTACCGGTTCCTTCAAGTCCTCTGAGGTAGATCTCACTGTTATTCCTGTTATACTAATGAAGGTAACTAATATTCCCTTGGTACAATTAGCTAGTGGTGGAGATGAGGACTGACTGTGTTTTTTTCTTTTTTTTTTTTTTTTTGGTACCAAGGATTGAACTCAGAAGCACTTGGCCACTGAGCCACATCCCCAGCCCTATTTTGTATTTTATTTAGAGTCAGGGTCCCCCTGAGTTGCTTAGCACCTCGTTTTTTGCTGAGGCTGGCTTTGAACTTGCAATCCTCATGCCTCACCCTCCTAAGCCGCTGGGATTACAGGCGTGCACCACTGCACCCAGGTATACTCACACTCAACCCATATGCATACTCAACCCCTCTTTTCTTTCTGTATCGAGTTAACTCTTCACCAGAAGAGACCCCAGAACTTACATTTGTACAATACTTTGGATAAAAACAGAGTTTTAAAAATGTAAGCAGATCTTTCTGTACATGCATCCTACAAGTATATACATCAGCTTTATCTGAAGGCTATTAAAAAAACCACCTTTAAACTCAGAATTATTCTCTATTCCAACAATTCCACCTACAGAAGTCATACCATTCTCTTGTCTATCCAATGCCAAAGACGTCCAGAAGGAAAAGAATACCTAGTGCCTACTCCAGTAGTGTCTATGGAGCACATCTAAAAACACTTTGCAAAAATATCACTCTCCTTATATTATATCTTAAGACTGACATATTCACCACAGGTCTGCTAGAATAATCATATCTACTTTTTTTTGTACCAAAAAAAATCTAAAGTAAGATTTTTTATAAAGGATAATTAGCCAAGCTAATATAGTAATAAGTGGAATACACAATAAGAATATGTACTAAAATATCTGCTTTGTGTAATGCAGAACTGGTGTTTCAGGAGATTAACAATTATGATCGCCAGTCCTCTTCTGATTCTATAATACTCCACACAATCTTTTTTAAATTACTTTATTAACCTTTCCTCCTAGCACAGAAGTGCCCGATTATAGATAATATTTCAAAATCATCTGAGGTGTAAGTGTGTTTGATTTGCTGGGTAATTATTTGTCTACTTTATTACATTGGCCAAGCACACAAGCTCCTTGACCAGCTTTATTTCAAGTCCAGTTAAGAACAGGGTCATATCATTTTGTGGATCACTCCCTTTGGGCCCCCAATGTACATGAAATTTTCATATTGGAGATGGGGATGGTGCATGGAAACAAAGTACATTTTAAACATGGAGAAATCATTCACTGCCCTGTCATTAGAGGTTTAAGGCCCTGAGCTTAATGGAAAGAATGTTGTTCACAGTGAGAGGAAGGTGTTTATTCTCTGCATGACTGGGACACAGGGCATTTAAGTCTGAGCATGCAAATGTCCCTCGATAAAGTCTAAAAGCATATCACTCCTACCGTTTTGGTGGCCTTATGAAGGTTTTTTTTTTTTTTAATAATCTGTCCCTTGTCATTCACACCACTCAGGATAATATTTAATTTTGATCTGAATCATGAATGCATTTTGGCATGTATGTTGTTGCACACAGGCAGAAAGGAATGGGGAAGGGGCAAGAGGAAGAGCAATCACAAACACTGTCCTTCTAACAGAGATCTGGAGAAAAGAAGTAACCACTGAAAACTCACAGGGGGTTTAGCAGAGGGGAAGTCTGCCTGTTACAACTTTACAACTCAGTGGCAAATGAAACTGACCCTAACCTGTTGTTAAAGAGAAAATGTAATGAGATAAAACAGGGAGTAGGGCTCACCATGGAGGATCACCATCAGGATAAAAACACAAAGCCAGGGGACACTGTTTATTGTCCACCATCAACAAATCCTGAAATTTCCATATGTAGCAGGATTCTGAGACTCTGTTAGTAATACAGGATACGTCTGGTCAGCTCAGTCACCCATGGAATTACAGTGTAGGGTATGGATGCCAGTATTTGAGACCCAAACCGAGCATAAAAAACACAAAGTAAAATTCAGTGTCAGCACAAAGTTGACAGCAAATGATTATAACAGCTTCGAAGCTTGAAAAAGAGTGTAAATAACTAGGATCCCCTGCGGGCTCACTCAGCCTGCATACATAACAACCGTGATGGACAGTCTCTGTGGTACAGTCGGAAGGAGGCCCTGGGAAGATGCAAAAATTCCGCCAGCAAAGAGCCTTAACTGTCACCTTCCTGACTAAATCAGCTACTTTCATATGAGGAGAGGAACAGTGCAAGGGGTACGCCTTTGGAAGGCCAATTGCCCTTTGGCTCAGAAGCGGGAATGTTAATTATCGGCTCCTCTGTGGTTATCAAGGCTCAGCAACCCCACCAGCTTCTGCACTTTGTGAACACTCCTCGCTCTGATCTTTAATCCTTGGCACTTTTAGTCCACAAAAGATTGTTATTCAGCACGATTCTGCTCATCTAGAGAACGTAAAACTAAAGGCAAAAAAGAACAGTTCCTTGTCCCCAACAAAACTGTTAAGTGAGAGGAGTGCTGGGAATAGAGTTTAATTTTCTTTTCTTTCCATATGCCTATACACACAAATGTGCACATATTCATACCTGCATCCAACAGGGAGTGGTTTTCATGTGCTGAAAAAAAATGACAGGTGCATCATGGTCGCAGCCTCCAACTTGGTGTGACAGACATCATCTTTGAGGATGCAGTATGGAGCCTCATCATCACTTGTGCTTACAAACCCAAAGGAGAAAAGAAAGCAGCCAGGCCTTTTGCACACACACCTAGCTAACATGCCACAGGTTTGCAATTCATTTACAAGATAATTAATCAATTAGCAAATGATCCCTTTCCCCACTGTTATTTATGCTGCATAAGAATTGCATCTCCAAATGAAATGGCAGACCACTTGTATTGAAACTTTGCCCTTCAAACACATTGGTCTTATTTATCTGAATTGAGCAGATGCTTTGCAATGCCAGCCCATTGTAACTGGACTGTTTGCTATTAGAACCTGAGTAAGATTTAAGCTAAACAGAAGAGCATAAATATGACATCCTATAGACATTCATGATGATCAACTGTGCTGTATCATCGCCAGCCATTGCTACTTATTCATACAGGAAAAGAGGGAGCAAATACACTTGACATTGCTAAAAGGGGAACTATAGTCCCTAGAAGGACAGGTGAAGATGGGACTTACACAGTTATCGGCCCTAGAGTACAACTCCACAGTCTTAAAATGCAATTAAATTGCTACAATATATATGTCCTGTTTACAGGTTTCTTTCAGAGCTCCATTTTATACCTGACACCTTTTTGGAAAGCAAAAATATTAGACAGCTTTTGCTTGGGGACCAGGGTATTTATCAGGTCTACCAGATAACTATCACTGAGAGAAAGGTCTGATAATGATGCAAATCCCACCAGATCCTACATCAATCTAAGACTTGGTCAAGAGAAATCATGACTATTTAACCCCTTCACCTCTCAAGACCTAGGCACCTCCTCCTCCAAGGAAAAAAAAAGAACTAAATAAAAACTGAACTACATGATTATTTGTTAATTCTTTGCACAACTATCATATTTTAAATTTCTGCATCCACTGCCGCCAGGTGGTATAACAGAAAACATCTATAATAGCCATGGCAGGGATATCTACAAGTGTTTTAGAAGCCAAGAGGAAGGTCTTCAGAATCAGCTAACATTTTAGCAGTCAAGTGAATGAACAGAAAGTCTCTTTCTGTGGTTGTTTTTAAGTCAATAATTATGTGTTAAATTACTCTTTTGTGTATAGAACAAAAGCATTTTTTGGTCCATTTTTGCAGGTGAAAAAAACGGGTCAGCTATATAACTTGGAACCCCAGGTGTGCACATGGCAGAAAAATCCTGCCATCTATTGCTTCTGTTAGGGACTTCTGGGATGGGCTCAGAGCCCTATGTGGTCACTTAGCAGGGATTTAATAATAAAACAGCTACAAGGAAGACTTTCCCCAACCCTTCACTCTTTTGATAAAGAAGTTAAGGACAAAAAGCATTTAAATGTTTAAAAAAACCAGTGAAGCATAGTAAATAAGCATATTAGAGGAAGATCATTTTAGTATGAATGGATACCCTTAAAAACAAACAAACCCTAAACCTTTTTTTTTTTTTTCTTAAAAAAACATTTGTGGCCAAATGTGTAGAGAAGCCAACTCTACTTGTTAGCTGTGGTGAGCAAAGCTGGATTTGTTCACACACAGGAATAAAAAGCACAACAGTGAATCTTAAAGGCATTATTTCTTAGCAAAATTAGCATAACCCAGCACATCAGAGTATTAAAATTTAAAAAGGATTTCAAACTGTCCTAGTATCATCAGCAGAGCCATGTCACAGATTTTTTTTTTATTGGTTCGGCAGTCTAGGTGTAATTGTATCAATATTTTAATGCTTGATGCATATTGCCCATGATACATTGCTTGCATAAATAAAAAGCACCAATATTCAATTGCCAATGAAATAATCACACACTCTAGATCTTTATTATATCATGCATTATTTAATTACAATAATCAGAGTCCTTTTGAAGGTAAAGCAAGATTAAAAAGGTTTTGTTTTATTGGATCTATATATTTGATTTAAACTTTACATGTTAGCTTTACATTAAGAATTTATAAGGCATCAGTTCAAATGGTGCTATTATAAGAGTTTATTTCTTTTATAATTAGTACAGTACTCTTAAAGTACTCTGACTACGAGAGATAATATTTCAGTATTTTAATGAGCTTTTTAAGTGTAATTGATGTAACAATCATTGAATTACACATTTCTACCTGAAGAATAATGAAGGAAACATTTTAATGAGAAATTTAATCATTATTAGCAAATGATCTACTAAACTGCCATTTGCTGACATTTAAAAGCTTAATAGCAGAAAACTGTATTTTCCTAAATCTGCATCAACATCGATGGCGATTACTTCTCTGTTACTCTGATTTCCCAGGTTAACTTTCTACCATCACTAATTTATTTATAAATTTGAGGAAACTTTCTTTAACCCACAGTTGTCAGTTCCTTCCAGAAAGTGTGGGGCTTGACACTTAGAGGGATAATTTAAATAAATTAGCCCCTTTTCCAGCCTTCAGCAGTTTTCAGCATAAAAGGACTCTTTCTTGTGAGTATTCATGCTTGCATCAGCTTGATTTTGATGAATGCCCTGTGAATTCCCTGATAGTACCTCAGACAGAGAGATCTCAGACTGATGTCAACAAGGGTTTTTAAAGCTCCCTCATTTTAAGCACACATCAGCATTCAGAGCTGATAGTCGTGGAAGAGGCGTCTACCATGCAGCTGTGTCAACCTCTGGGATGGAGTTTTACTGAAGGGTTTAGATGAACCTCCAGGCCAGGAGGAGAAAGCTGAGAATGGATTCATAGTAGTGAAGACCAAAACAACGTGAGGGTTTATAAAGAACCACCAGATAATCCTATGTAGGCAGGATTTACATAACCTGTTACAGGTCAGGTGAGTTGCAAGGCAAGCTCAGTCTTCCAGCTGAAGTACTGGGCAGTGCCAAGTTCAAGTCAGTGTGCAGGTGGCACACACATGACACCTGGAGCACAGATCGACACGACACAGAGGATCTTGCCTTCATTGTCCACCACCAGTTAGACAACCTAACACACTGTTTCTGCAAGGATCAGTCATTTCCAGACTATACCCAACAATATCCAGTAGAAAAGCCAGTTCACTGAGTCCTTGCTATGATGTGATGGGACAGAAAGGAGTTCAGAAAGGAACACACATACACTCAACACACGGTGGGATCTTTCCTTTTTTTTTTTTTTTTTTTAGCATGTGAATTTTGATTTGGAGTCATAGTGTGAGTGGGCAGGAAGGGAGGAATTATCAAATGCCAGCATGTGATGGTATTTTATACCAGCCTCCTGATGATGCACTAAAGTCCCTTTTGGTCCAGAGAGGCTGGGTTGGGGCCGTCTATCAATGCTTTCCATCTCAGAATTTTCACAGCCCTTTCTGTTCTGTCTCTCTTAAAGATCTTGCCCTTCCTTCTTTTGTATATTACCAAAATGAATTTCAGAACTAAAAAAAAAAAAAAAAAAAAAAGTGGTTTTTTTTTTTTTTTTTTTTTTACCTTCATATGTGAGGGAGCTAGATTCTATCGCTGATGTGACAGCATATAGCCAGCAGCTTGATGATGACTCTAGTTCTGATAGATTGTGCTAGACCCTATGCCTAGGTATCTGACACTGATATTCTTACTGCATGTGAATGAGCAGGTGATCATAATATTAATAAATGACATCCAAGGGCGAACACTCAAGCAAATATAGACAGAACATCTTTTAGTGAAAGGCAGAGCTGAGAAATGATAGCTCAGCGTTTTTATTTTTTGGTTTGTGTGGTGATGAAGTAGGACTTGTGAATGTTGATATTGTTGGGTATAGAAGATAACAATTGCCAAATCTAAAAAAACAAAACAAAAACAAAAAAACCAAGGCTGTCATATGTTGGGCTATATTTTAAAGTTTGTGCATCAATCAATTATGATCCACCAGTGAAAAGTAAAATTGCAGTGAACCACAAATTAAGTAAACCTCTTCTTCTAATTATAACATAATAGTTACCTATGAAAATGGCCTGTGTTATCTCTCCAAAGGATATTGGATGATGCTGACATTTATTTATTTCATTGTAAGCACTTTTAAAATTTGGACATTGTCTATTTATGATCACAATATGTGTTCATAGAGATGCAGGATATTTTTTAACAATTTTCAAATGATAATTTACATTTAAGTAAATTAACAATAATATTAGTATAGTTCTATTCAGTTCCAGTATAACATACTGAGGTACCCTGAAGTACTACATGTATGCCACCAAATTTTTATTGATATACAAATTTTTTATTTTCTTATAAAGAATTATAGTGAAATCTGCCCAATGGAGCAATTCAACTAGTCTCAGGATAAGAAGAGAAGTACAATTTTTCTCCAAGATAAATTTTGAATTATTATTATTATGTGCAGCACTAAATCAATGCAAAATAAAAATGGAGTATTTTCTAAAACATAGAAGAACTTTACCTCCGAGAACATAAAGGAGTGAGCCCAGGAAAATAAACTGCTCCACTCAAACAGCAATACAGTGACAAAGGGTGACCCTGTGAATTGTATGATAGTTGTAGATGTGATTTAATTCCTTTAAGACTGCCATGAAATATTGTGGTATTAAAAATGTACCAGTAGTGCAAGCAGGGCTTATTGATGGAAAGAGGAGAAAACTAGAACAAGAATTAGTTCAAATGAAAGGTACTATTTGCACAAAGCATCAATATTCTTGTAAATACTTAATGATTCGCTTTTCTCTAATCACCTTGGTTTTGTCCAGTGTGTTGGAATTCCAAAGACTAACTCATCCAGTTAGCAAATCAGATATAAACCAATACTACTTTTAAAAATACACTTCTAAAAGGATCTATCTAAAGGTTATGGGAACATGAGACGAAAACCTTCCAGAAGGTTAACAATGGTTTAGCTTCGGGGCAGCGTCATGTTGCTGCCAACAAAGATGGTCAGAGACAAGTTCTCCCAATAGCTGCCAGGCCCTGATCCCAATTCAGGAGGTGCCACCAATTACATGAAAGCTTATAAAGAAGATCAGAAAGCACATTCAATGGAGGGTGCTTCTCCTTCTTTTGCTATTATTCCAGGAAATATTTTTTCCTGAAAAAAATATATGAAAGCACCCTATGCAATCCTGGGTAAGTCTCAGTCCAATTAAAGTTTTGTCTTTATGGGTGCATCATTTCAGCTTTGATGAGATATTTGAAATAAGCATGTGCATGCACTCTCGTGCGTACGCACACACACACACACACACACACACACACACACACACCTTTTCCTAGATTGACAAGCCTCAAAATTCTAAGGGAACAGCCGACAGCCTGAGCACTCCTCTCTAATGAAGTGTTCAGTTGTCCCTCCTATGTGTGGCTGCACTGTTTCACTGCCACATGAAATTTGTTGTTAGTTAATCATTTCCAAGGGAATGAATGGTTAAGATATTTGTTTGAAGAGTAGCAGGACTTCCATTTGAGCCAAAATGTGTTCATCAGAGAATTTGGACATATTTTGGAATGTCTCAAGCACTAGTGGCACAAATTTCTTTTTAATATATTTACATGAAGAGCCAAGGTATACCTCAGGTGGGGAGAAGGACCTATGGAAAAGTCGGTTAAAGCAGAGATGCTAAGGAATGATATGGTCCCCTTGTGGCCAATTTATCTTACATGGACTCTAGTCATGTAGTCATTTTTTAAATTATTCTCTTTTTTTTTTTGGTAGTTAAGTGACTAAATTCTGTTCTCTCCTATTCATTCTCCACATATCAATTCAAATGTTACATCCTGTGTATCCTAGGGTACATTGACTACAACTAGAAAAAAGGCAAAGACAAAGAATGGTTTCACAAAGTTTCATGAAGCTATTCAAGATCCAAGAGGTCAGAAGCAAGGGCAAGTACAGCCAGGGTCCTCATCCTGAATAACTCCCTACCCTCTTGTCAGGAGGGCATGGAGAATGTTGGTTAGGGATTGTTTGGTGACAACTGTCGGGAGCATAACCTTCAAGAGGTGAGGCCACCTGCATCGATGCACTTGATTAATACAGTGGGACCCCATACATCAGACATGGGGAAGATACATGCCTTTGCTAGTGGGCATGAGAACTGTTACCTCTGTAAGAAGCAGCTAGAGACATACTCATGGGAAACAGCAGCAGAGGAGAGGAAAACAAAGACATCTTATTGTAAGATGGCTGGTTCAGGAAGCAGAAAGCAAGTTGCTCTCTAGAAATTCCCAGCACTAGACATATAAGAAAGCCTGAAGAGATCAGAAAGCACATAGGAAAGAAATTCTGGAAAACAGACTTTGATGATTATTGCTGTAGTGTGACCTTCCTCTGGATAGTTGAAGCCCACTAGGCCTGAGTTACATAAGCCGAGAAGAGCAGCACGCTGGGAAAAGTGTGGACAGCCCTGAAGTGGAAACATTAATTTTGAGCTAAAAATAAAAGAGATTTTTTTTCCCTTTCTCAAACCTGACATCCCTTTCAATGATAACATCCCAACTCCTTTCAAAACACGGCGTGAGGACTTAATGCTGTCTTTTGTAATTGCTGAAACTTTTATTAAAAATGTTTGGTTCTAGGCTCTTCAGATCAGTCATACAAAATTGAGTGACACATTTAAAAGGCAAATGATCCTGTGAAATGTCAGGCCCAGGAACAATTTTGGAGCTGTGGTTGGTAAAAACCTGACAAAAGTAAGTACTGTGTGCAAGCAGTCAAACTTCTCAAAGTTTTGAGTCCTCAAAACTTTGTACACAGTTTTTGTAACTGCAGAATTAAGTTTTTAATCTCTCAGATCAGAAGCATGGGTCTGCTAAGAAAAATCTAAGTCCATTTTTATGCTGTGACTTTTTATTATAAGAGCCTAGTATGGAGGTGGTCCTAGATCAGCTTTAGCTACAGTAAGCACCACAGAATTTCCCTGGCATTGCTGAGTGGGTTAGAACTATCAGGACAGGCTCTTTAGAAGCTTTCTTGCACACCTCATTTCTGCAGGGGCTACCAACTGCAAATAGACAAGGATCTCTGAGGTTGAGAAAGTTTCTGATCTATCAGAAATGATCAAAACAGAAAGCTTAGACTTTGGGTCCAACATCTTTGTCCTTGACAGGAAGTTCCTAAGTGAGCAACAAGAACGTTAACTTGAATTTGCTTTTTACCAAATGGGGTAAAAGTGGCCACATTAAACCTATGCCTAAAAAAAATAAAAAGACCAGACAATAAAAACAGTTTTTGAGACACTAGATACCAGGCAATCAAGGACAGAAGTCTTGAAGGAAAAGGAAATAAATGGGGAGAACTCTACAATGGCCATAATGTATGTTTTGGGAGAGTTTCTAGGCTATGGTACAGGGAAGGTGAGCCAGGTAGAGTCCAGCCAAATCCTCAGTTGAAAAGAAAGAGTTGGGGTTATAGAGAGACAAAGGCAGCTAAAGTTCTCAAGAGAGTACCAGAGAAGGGAGGGCTGCCCAGAGAAGGAATCCTGAGATCCACAGAGCACTTACCAGCAAAAGCCTGTGATGAAACTAACTGAGGACTGGGAAAGAGACAGCCAAAGGTTAGAGAAAACACTGCTAGTTGCCCATACAGGGTTGGTGGTGGTGGTGGTGGGGGTGATCATTTCCACCAGCGAAGCTAGATTAATTCACAGGGCAGTATGAAGCAAACAAAGAAGTTTCTTGCCTCCGTGGTAAGAAATAACTAGCACTACAAGAAACCCTTAATCACTTAAAAATCTTAAAAATAAAACCGTCTGAAATTCAACTTTCAAGTTAACTTCATCACCAGAACAAATGAAAAATAAATTTATGGAAATAGAAAAATAATCAGCACCCAAAAAGTAAAATCTCAATGCCAGAGATTACCAAACATGTCAAGAATCAGGAGGAAACAACTAATGAGCCGAAAAATCATTAATTAAAACCAATCCAAAGTAGACATAGACCTTAGGACTAGAAAACAAGGATTTGGGGGCTGGGGTTGGGGCTCAGTGGTAGAGCACTTGCCTAGCATGTGTGAGGCACTGGGCTGGCTTCTCAGCACTGCATATAAATAAATAAAATAAAGGTCCACTGACAACTAAAAAATAAAAGAAAACAAGGATATTAAAACAGTCATTGTAACTATTCTACATTTCCGACAAGTAAAAAAGAGACATAAATGATGAAAAAAGAACAAAATCAAACTTCAAGAGATGGAAACTAACTTGGCTGGAATTAACACATTAGTCACTGTAGAAAAAAAGATTAGTGAATTTGAAGACATAGAATTAAAGACCATTGAAAGAAAAGAAATAAGGTATCAATAAGCACAAGAACAATGTCAGGTTTCCTAAAACAAATGTAATTGGGGTCCTATAAGAAAAGGGCAGAGGTAGGGCAAATATTGAAGAAATAATGGTCGAAACTTTAGACTTGATAAAAACTACAAACCACAAATCCAAGAATCTCAAAAGAACTGAGTACAAGATTATGAAGAAAACCACTTCAAGTTGTATCATAACCAAATTGCTCTAAACAAGTGGCAAAAAGAAAAAAAAAAGGGCCATAATAAATACAGAGGAACATAGTCAGAAACAGTACAAAGGAGAAACCAGTACAGGAACTTCTTTAGTGTACTAAAAGGAAAAATAAAAACCAAAAATGTTAATCTAGAAAACATATTTCAAAAAGCAAATGCAGTCATGTGCCACATAATGTCATGTTAACACTCTGTGGTCCTATGAGGTTATGATGGATTATCATACTTGATAATAATAAATGACTATAGTACTGGTTTGTGTATTAACTAAAAAAATAATAAATAAATAAACACTTTGTTTTGTGTCAAAAAAAAAATGAAGGTGAAATTAAAAAAGCTTTTTTAGCTGTATAAAAGGCAAATAGACCTTCATGGAAATGTTAAAGAAAACCCTTTAGGAGAAAGGAAAGTAATACCAGGTGGACAGCAGATGGAATGAAGAACCTTGGGAATTGATAACAATCGGGGTACTATCCAAGACATTTTTTGTTATTATTTAAGTTTTTCTTTAAAGAATAACGAATTGCTTCAACAAAATAATAACACTATGAGTTTTATAACATACATAATAAGAAAAATGGATGATAATAGTTGCATAAAGACTGGGAGGGGACACTAATATGGGTTCTTATACTCTACATAACAAGGAATAGTCATGTTTTATATAGAATGTGGTATGTTAAGGTATATATCATCAGTCCTAAAGCACCCACTAAAAAAGAGTTATAGCTAATAAGACAACAAGATATGAAAATGAAAATATAAATAGTTAATCTAGAAGACATCGAAGAGTAGAGGCAAGAGAAATAAAGAACATAAGAAACTAATTAAAAAGCTAATGGAAAGAGGATAGACAACTTTATCTATAGTAATTACTGCATTAAATAAAATAGCTTAAATATTCTATTAAAAAGGCAAAGATTATCAGAATTGTTTTTTTCTTTAAAGAATGGTCTATGTATTTACAAGAAACATTCAAATATATAGAAACTCTTAAAAAGGATGGGAAAAGGGGCTGGGGTTGTGGCTCAGTGGTAGAGCGTTCACCTAGCATGTGCGAGGTGCTGGGTTCAATCCTCAGTACCACAAAAAAATAAATAAATAAATAAAATAAAGGTATATATATATATATATATATATATATATATATATAATGGGAAAAAGATTTCCCATTCTAATATTAATCAAAAGTTAGGTAGAGTGTCTATACTGATATCAGATAAAGTAGATACTATGGTAAAGAATATTAGCAGAGATAAAGAAGATTAAATCATAATGATAAGAGGATCCGCCCAAGAAGAGAAATATTCCAAACGTTTATAGACCTATAAAAGAATTTCAAAACAAGTGAAGCAAAACTGAGGATTACTTAGAGAAATAAGCAAATGTGTAAGTAAAATCTAGGATTTCAACATTCCTTTCTCAATAATTAATAGAAGACAAAAAATCAGTGGGACATAGAGACTATGAGGGGGAGGTAGGATGGGGAGAGAAGTGAAGGAAGAAGATGTCCTACAAATATTAGAATACATATTCTTTCCAAATATATACCAGACACCAAGATAGAACAGATTCTAGATCACAAAATATGTCTCCATAAATTTAAAAGAATTTAAGTCTTAAAAACATAGTTTTTAGCTATAGGAAAATTAAGTAAAAAAATTAAAGCAAAAAGATTCATGAAAAGTTTCAAACTATTTTAGAAATTTTAACATATTTTTAAATAAATCATATGTTAATGAAGAAACCAAAAGAGAAACTACAGAGTAACTTAAACTGTATGAAAAGGAAAAACACAGTACATCAAAATTTGTGGAATTCACTGGGCACAGTGGCTCATACCAGTAATCCTAATGACTAGGAGGCTGAGACAGGAGGACCTCAACTTCAAAGCAAACATCAGCAATTTAGTGAGGCCCTAAGCAACTTAGTGAGACTCCAGCTCAAAAAAAAAAAAAAAAAAAAAAAAAAAAGGCAGGGGTGGGGGAGCTGGGACTGTGGATCAGTAGTAAAGTGTCCCTGGTTTTACTCCCTGGTGCCAAAAAAAAAAAAAGAAAGAAAGAAAGAAAGAAAGAAAGAAAGAAAGAAAGAAAGAAAGAAAGAAAGAAAGAAAAAAACTGGGGAATTCAGTTAAGCAGTACTTGAGAAAAGGGCATTTATAATAAAAATGCCTATATTAGAAAAGGAAAAAACATCTTAAATCAATAATCATCTTCCACTACAAGGAAAAAAACTGCCTCATAAAAGAGTAAATTAAAATAAACAGAAGAAAGGAAATAAAATTATCAGAGCAGAAATCAATGAGTTAGAAAACAGAAAAACAATAGAGAAAAATCAATGAATCTAACAAGCAGGATCATTGAAAGAAAACCAATAAAATTGTTAAATTTCCCGTCAGTCTAATTATTAAAAAAGATAGAGGAGATGCAAATTACCAATTCAGGAAAGAGAGAGTGGCATCATTAATGTTTTCAAGACATATAAAAGATAAGGTAACACTCTGTACAACTTTATGTCAATACATTGAAAATCTTACATGAAATAAAAAACTTCCTTGAAGAAACCAACACACACTCAAGAGAAACAGACAATCTGAATAATAGTAAATATTTTTTTAAAAAAAGATTCTGAAGTTTAAAAGTTTCCTGGAAAGGAAATGCCAAAACCAGACGACTTTGCTGGTGAATTTTTCAAACATAAAATAATAAGAGTAATTCAATTTCTCATGACGTCTATAAAATCTGAGACAAGGGGCTGGGGATGTGGCTCAAGTGGTAGTGCGCTTGCCTGACATGCATGAGGCACTGGGTTCAACCCTCAGCACCACATAAAAATAAAATCAAGATATTATGTCCACCTAAAATTAAAAAATAAATATTAAAAAAAATCTGAGACAAAGGAATATTTCCCACTTCATTCTATGAAGCTAACAATATCGAAATAGCAGAACACAAAACAGATATGGCAAGAAAGCTACTGATCAAATCTCTTATGAACATAGATGGAAATATTTTCAAAAAAAAAAAATAAGCAAATGTAATTTTGACCAGGAAAGATCTTGCTTGATGAACCAAACACATCAAAGCTAATGAGATCACAGAGCATAGGGTTTATGATTACATCATGTGGTCAACTTCTCCAATAAAGTAGCGTTTTTCTATAACTGAGTTTCCTATTTCCAAAACATGGAAAAAACAGATACTCTTCTTATGCAATAAATTGGACACTTTGGACCTATGGAAGAGGTACAGAGTATTGTTAATAGGACAGATTAGAGTCAGACTGCCTGGGAATGAATTTGAGCTCCACCTCTTTCTGATATATAATTGGGAACATCACTTAACCTGCTTGCAGCACTCCAGATTCATGAGCCACAAACTTGGTGGCTTAAATAAACATAAATTTATTATCTTTCAGTTAGAAGCTGATATAGGGGCTGGAGGTGCTCTCCAGGATGGAGCCCTGGTCTCCCCGGGTTAAAAATAAGGCATTGGCAAGATTGCCACCCTTCTAGAGGGTCTAGAGTAAATCCATTTCCTTCCCTTTTCCAGCCTTGCATATCAAACTCGGTATTTAGCAGTTCTCCTTGGTGCTCATATTTAATATAAGAAAATAAGATATTTCTTAAAACTAAAATATAGAATCCTGCCATATCTGTGACTGACTCTTGACGGTAGCTCATTGGAGGAGCAAAAAGACAAATAGAATTGTGAACCCCTCCAGGGGGCATTCCCAAGCATAAGGAATGAGCAGATGAGATAAGGACATGTTTTGCACTGGGAGGCAAAGCCCTGGGGCAACGGGGCAACACATGACTTTCCAGTGCCATGTTCTCAAGTGCTACGGTTTCCATGTTTGTGTCCCTTCCAAAGTTCATGTGGAAACTGAATCCCCAAAGCAATATATGAAGAGGTGGGGCCTATAGGAGGTGAGCAGGTCATTAGGACAGGTCCTTCATTATTGAGAGTGAAGGTCTTTATTAAAGAGGCTTCACCCAGGCCCTTGACCCCTTCCCTTCCACCATGCTTGGACACAGCAGTCATTTCAAGGTGCCACACTAGAAGCAGGGAGCAGCCCTCACCAGACACTGAACCTGCCAATGCCTTGATCTTGAACTTCCTGCCTCCAGAACTGTGAGAAGATAAAATTTCTGTTCTTTAGAAATTTCTCAGTTTCAAGTATTTTGTTACAACAGCACAAAGGGACTAAGACACCGTATTTTGTCTCAGGTAGGAACACTTATGAGAATATACATTCATTGCACTAGAAACCAGGTTTCTATTCAAGATTTGGAGCAGCTCCCTACTATGTGAGTGGCTTTAATTATATAATCTTAAAAAGGCATTTTTGAATTCACTAGTAAAGATGAGTGTGTGTGTGTGTATGTCTGTGTGTGTGTGTGTGTGTGTGTGTAATAGGCAGCATGAAAATGTTAATATATTTACAAACAAGGTAATTTTTTAAGATATGACCTGGGGTATTATACAAGTCTGCTAATTCACAGCAATCCAGATGATGTATCAACCATGAGTAATAAAAGATCTTTGTAACAAAAAACTTAAAATCCATATACATGGTTGGGGGTGGCTGATTGGAAATGTCCACTTAAGTATAGGACCTTGACTAATTTTCTTTTTATAATGGAACCATAATAACCAAAAATAAGTTCATGGATGTAGCTGTAGTGACATATGAGTCGGAACGCCTGGCATGTACAAAGGTGAGTAATAAAAGTGAAGCAAACGAGCAAAAATATATCAAAAGTGACTAAAATTATGTGTTTTCATTGTTAAGAGATGTAGTGAAATTCTCATCTGGTGAATTCCAATTCAGCATTTCCTTGATATATCTTTTATAATTTTCACTCTAATTATAATGAAAATCATTTTTCAATGTAATTTTGCAATAAAAATGTTTCTTTATTTCTCATTACATAAGAACATGATCTTGTACAGTTACTGAGCAGGCTTACATTGTGCACACTGTAGCTTCTCTTTCTTACCATTTAATCTCTTCATAGTCTACAGATGTCAAGAGGTTCAGATTAAGCTTGTTAAAGATCTGCTTCACTCGAACTCACTGATGATTATTTATTTAGCAGTTTTATGTAACCCTGTCATTGATAAGCACTCTATTAATTTGCCGAGGGACAAATCAACACTAGTTATTTTTCTACCGGCTATTAGACTCGGTGCTGCTGTTTGTTACAAACCACTTGCCAGTTAATTATAAATTATGGGTCCTCTTTGCCTATATTAATTGATATCTCCTCTGCCTTTGTAATACTAGACAAATAAATTGAAGGCAAGATTTATTAAGCAGTGTATGTCTTGTGTCTCTTGATTAGTATTCTTTACTTTTTTTAACATTTATACTTGTTTATACAGATTTGACACGCCGATGCATTAGAGAAATGATCTTTAGGGTGTTTTGTAGTTTAAAAAAGAAGAATAAAAAAGAAAAGGAGAGAGAGAGAGAGAGTTTAATAAGCCTTCCACAAATTTATTGCGAATGAATCACAATTCATTCTAAGCAATTCCTAAATGCCTTTTGACTTTCTGCTTATGAACAGGTGATGACAGCCTCCCAATTATGCAAAAGCTAATATTCAAATGGTCTTATAGTCTATGCATACGGTGATACAAGATGAACCAATATGATATAAATATAACTTAAAATCTATGTAGCTTTATACATTTGGTAACCAAGTCTTTTCCTTTAACCTAGTATGCATTTGCATATGCATGTCTTTGCACATGTAGAGAAACCTTTTCCCCTTTTTATTTCTTTTTTTGTTTAAATTGTCATTTGTTAAATTGTTTGTTTGGAAGGGTACTATACAATGGCCAAAAATAAACTACAGCCATTTTTAATTTTCCAAAGCATGAATTATATAGATGGCACTTGCCCAGTACACACACCTTTCCCATTTCCTGGAGGGACTGGAGTCAGAATTTAGGCCACGTAGGAAGAAAAAAAAAATATTTTACAAAAGAAAGTCTTAATTCGTTTGCTCCCTAGACAGTATCAAACATGAAGAATTGCAAATTTAATGGAAAGGTTTACCCCAGAGGGTCATTGCACTATATTCTGATTTCAAAGGGCTTCAGGACCTAGCTATCTGCCAAAAGATCTGGGTCTTTGAAATCCCAATTTTGTACATAATTTCTCCATTTAATTGACAGTTTTGACCCAAGTAGCTTTTGTGGTACCCTGGATTTCTAATAATTCCCCATATGACATAAATCCAGCAAATGGACAACTGGCCCATTGGGGTTGGTAGGTTGTTTTCCCATCAGTTTACACAAGAGAGGAGAGATATATTGGTCAAACATATCTGTTCCTATTTTCAACCCACACATAATCACTGCTCCAAGATGCCCAGGTTTTAAGATTTAAACACTCCCCAATTAGAATTTAGGAAGCATTTTGAGTAAAATTCGTAGTTCATTCAGAAAACATGCTCCCTGCTCCTGTGCTGTGAAACTGACCTTGAGCCACTTTTTTATAATGAGATTTGAAGTCTCATCTTCTCCTATATACTATGTGACCTTTTGTTGGCTGTTTCTGGGCACTCCTCCCAATGATGTCACCAGCGATAGAATTTCCTGATAGCCTTGATTCATTTGATTATTCAGAAAAATAGGCTATTAATCACCCCTCGCCACTTCTTGTTATTTTATCTATAGATCCTTCAAGTTACCCTTCCTATCACTAACCATCTCTACTGTCCCCCAGTGTCAAGCAAGAGCAGAGAGAAGCAAGATTTTAGTTATTAGCTACAACTTGAATTTACTGTGATTAGCAGTGGTTTGGAGTTGATGCTATTTCTCCAATCCTTTTTGATTATTGACATTTCAGATAGTTCTGCTACTTTTGAACTTTTGTACCTGGTTAATTCGTTGTTTGCTGTACTACTTTGTACTTTTTTTTAAAAAAATAAATGGTATTATTTTATCCTAACCCAATCGCTTTCAATTAGGTACAATTTTACAACCTGGAGAATATCTAGCAAACTCTGGAGACATTTATGGTCACCAAAAAAGGGGAAGGGAAAGCAACTGCTACTGGCTTTTAGAAAGTAGAGGACAGAGATAATGCTAAACATCCTACATTGCACAGGGCAGTTCCCCAATAAAAAGAATCACTGTCCCAATGTTGAGAGTGGTGAGGCTGAGAAACCTTGCTATAACCACTCAAAACAGATCCTGTCTTATTTGATGGGTCATCAGAAGTACAACTAGCATTTTAGAGGCTAACAATTAGAAACCTCCTGATGACTTCATGTTTTGGTCTTGATTAGCACAGAGAAGTTCTCTCCATGCTCAACTGATGTGGAGAGTACCTGCAGGTGCTCCAACAACACTAAGTTTAAAATGTGCACCCTTGGGAACTGAAATGAACCTTCTGAGAAGTTTTCTATGTGGTATCTCATGAAAATACTATCAGAAGTGCATTCAAGAGAAATAATTCAATTCTTTCCAACTCAAATATTTGAATTAAGAGCTCTGAATTGGACAATGATGACAAGCACAGGTTGTGGGAGAGAACTATGAGTCATATAGGTCATTGAGGCAAGCTGGTCACTGAGGCAGCAAGCAAAGAGGCACAAGTAGATGAAGGGACATGAAGTGGATTTTGGCCTATCTGGGAAAGGAAGCTTATAATCTGAAATATGGGTGTTTTCATTTAACAACTGACTGCTGACATCCAGTGGGTATAAAGTACCATATAATATGTTTCCTAGAAACTTCTATCTCCCAATCCCTTAAGTATTTGAGCATGTTTTTATGAATAATGATATACATTTAATATGCACAAGTTCACATATTTGATATAAACATAATTTATCATTTTAAAATATAGATATTCTAATATCATCTAATATCAAATATGAATTTTCCACATCCTCAATGTGTATGCACACCTCACTTTGGAGAGTGTTGCACCAAAGGATACAAATTTAATACTTAATTAAATTTACACATTCCCCACTAGTTGGTTTTTGGTTTTTTATGTTTTTTTTTTTGGGGGGGGGGTGGTACTAGGGCTTTAACCCAGGAATGCTTTACCACTGAGCTATATCCCCAGCCCTTTTAAATTTTGTTTTGAGACAGGGTCTCCCTGAGTTGTTTAGGGCCTTGCTAAGTTGCTGAGACTAGCCTCAGGCCTGTGATCCTCCTGCTTTAGCCTCCCAAATTGCTGGGGTTACAAACATGCACCACCATGCCTGGTGCTAATTATCTTCTTGAGGCCAGCAATGTTGTCTTTTCATCTTTGCATTGCTAGTGCTCAAAACAAAACAGGTATGTAATACCTCTTTAATTCAATGAACAATATTAGTCTATAATGAGCTGATGGTCCTGTATGAAGGACATAATAGAGGTATATATAACAGTGCTCCCAGACACAATTATAATGCAATTATAGCTAAAAGTAACAATTTTTTTTGTCATAAGGTGTCCCAAGATCCACACCAAAGCTTGGCTTGACCACTCACATTTTCCTTTAATTAATATTTCTCATTATTAAGCAATATTTAAGTTATAATCATATTTCCTCTAGTATAAAAGTGAATTGAGTTCTATAAAGCCAAATTAAGCTGGTTCCATTGTACATATGAATCTAATTGTGGACCCCACTCTAGTTCTAGATTCCCCTAGAATATAAATGAAACCTGCCCCTCTCATTCCGAAATGAGTTTTATTCTTTAACTCAGAATTCTCTATCCTTTTCCCTCCAAAACTAATTAGGTTCAAGTCAGTCAGTCTGTAACCATAGTTGACATACCACAGGATACATTTGTCCTATAAAAATCTGGGCCACCATCTTGACACTTAAATTTTGAGTTCTCTGGCAAAACTCCGTGTGTCCTTTGGCACCGTTTTACCTGCTGAGGTTTATCAACAGGTATCTCACTTGAGATAAACAGGGAAATTTCTGCACAGTTTAGAAATAGTCATCACCCCTACCTCTGCAACAGAATAATTTTAGTGATTTATTCATTGCTTTAACTTTCAAGTGTTTTTGTAATAGGGAATCTCCATCCTCAATATTAAGACTAATGGGAACTTGAGTAACACTTGAATAATTAGTCCTCTATTAACTGAAAATAAATTGAAGGAATGACCCTTCAGTTATGAAGGCCTTAGCTTTTTCACTTTAGAAAGCCAAATCCATGGTGCACCACAACCCTCACTCCCTCATTTCCTTATATTTTTGTGAAAATCGCTAAGTACTTACTACGTTCATTCAGTTAAGAATGCATAGATTCTACCACTTCTGGAGAAAAGTGCCTCCTAAACCTACCTGATAAGTATTGCCATTCAAGGAGGCCTCAAATAAACTTTTCCTTTGCATGGTCCACTGAATATGACTATGCGTGGCCATATTGTTAAAGAATAGAATTGTTAAACAGTGTCACAAAAAAAAATAGCTGGGCAAGATCTGTGTATTTTTTAGCATATTTTAATGTGGCATTAATATGAATTGAATGCTGGCATATTCTGTATGTTAGACAGGAACCTACAAGAGGAAATGTTATTATGATCTCCACCTATTTGTAAGGAAACGAAAGAGTAAGAGATTAAATAATCTCGTTACAGTAGGTCAAAAAGTATTTGAAGGAGCAGGTATACTAAAAAATAGAGTCTGCATTTATTTGGAGGTAAATATAACACTAAATTCATTATTACATGAAAAACCAGTCCACTTGAAAAGCTATTGTACATCTGATGGGGCTTTAGAGTTTGATTGCAGAATTCTCTGAAAGGGGGCTGTTTGGGATGTAATTAACATGACAAACAAGGGAAAGACACAAGTTTAGCAAAAAGCTCACTTTGAGAGGATAAATTTCTCTTTTTTTCCTTTTTCTAAACGAGAAAGGCTGGATAAAAAGCACATAAAATAACTGCTGACTGAGTGGAGCTCTTGAGCTAAGGACTTTCGCTGTGAAAATTCTACTTTGTCTAGCAAACACTGTCAAACAGAAACCTTGAAAGAGGAACATTTATTTTTCTCATTTTCTCAAAAAACAACAAAAAAAACTACCAACAACAAACTCAGCTCTGACCCAATGGCTTCCCAGACAGTGCTCCAAGTCACAGGTGGTAGGAAGGACAGGAAAGCTACAAGCAGGGCTGCCACTTCTTCCGCAGGCTTTCTCTCATTCCCAGAAGCTGAGGTCACTGCGGAACCAAGAAGATGCGTGGATAAGGGGAACCAGCATCTTTGGGTGGTAGGTCCTCACAAGAAACTCAAATCCTCTGCATATCAATCAATTCCAAAGTCCTCCCATGGGTAAAAGGTTAAAGCAGAAATTTCAGGTCACAATCCTCAGACAAAAAGAAAAAAGAAAAAAAAATAGATTACCTGACTACATACTACCCCCTTCATTTTTTTACTCATGGTCACATCCAATAGAAAACCCAGCAAACACATACTAATCATTATGATTCGTATGATTTGGAGGGAAGTGGTCATTCTACTTGCTTTTCAAAGGACTATATAGTTTAGTCGTAGGGACCACGGGCTCTCGTGTAGAACAGAATCACTTTCAAATGATAACTTGGCAATCTACTGCCATATGGATTATTTTACCTCTTAGAGTGACTGCTTTTCCTCTTGTAAAATAAATGTAACTCTTATCTCTTGGAATTTGAGAGGATTAAACGAGACAACATAGTAACAGTACTTGGCATATAGTGAATAGTGAAAAAAAATATGAATTTTATTATTTTGTTAAAAATGTGGATTTTAAAAGCCTTCAGGAAACAGATGCCAAGATAGGACTCGGTGTGCAAGAAATTTGTTAGCATATAGGCTGCGAAAGAAAATGGGAAGGAACAGGAGAGGCTGGGAGAGCCTTCAGGCTATGATGCAAGTATGATCCCCAAGCAAAGAAGGAAGAAAGGAAGATGGAATGAAAGAATTTTAAACAGCCATGCATTTCCAAAGAAAGTCTGGCAAGGCCACCACGCAGCCCTAGAGCTAAATTTGCCCATCAGAGAATCCTGGTCTCCAGAATCTGGCCCACCTCAATAACAATGCCAGGCCTGGGAGCAACAGGAAAGCATAGACATGTACACAGGGAAGGGTTTCCAATGGAGTAGCTGAGCCCCCGGTTATTCAAGTTCCTTGCCATCAGAGAGTTATGCTCTCGAGGTCAACTCAATTATTAGTCAATGCAGATCTTTAGGAAAATCATGTGTTATTTCTTTTGAAAAGGAAAATTGTACCAAAGGTGGGAAGGGGAGGGAAGGGTAGTGAGAGAGAGAGAGAAAAAAATATACATGGAGTAGTAATAGTCAGTGGATCCTCTAGGTTATATATTTGCTTTAAAAATGAAAATGAAGTCACATGGGTGCTAAGGGATGCCATTTGAAATTCTAAGATGATTCTTGTTCAAATTAAAAGCAAGTTATGAAAATAAACAACTCTTAAAAACTGCTTTTAATCAATTCTCTCCTATTTTGAGTTTCATGAACAATTAGAGAGATACTATATTATATCTTTCTTCTTCTCCTTCTCCTTCCCCTTCTTTAATCTTCTTTCTGTCTTCAGTTTACATGAATAAGTGACTTTCAGATTCCACACTCATTTTGCACCTCTTGGAAAATCTGAGAGAAGCCAGTGATCTTCTCCCTCCCTAAAATGCATATACGTCCATGCAATTAAGGGTCCAATTCCAGCAGGGCCACAATGGCCAGCAGATACAAGGCTTACCACACCTCACCAGTGCTTAAATTTATAAAGCTACTAAGCTACAGGTTTTTCATATATTCTACAATTCTTGGACTTTAAACACCTATTGATAATTCAACCAACCTGTTATTCCTATGAAGATGAGTTATTTGCCAGATCAAAGTTTCAGTGCACACTAAGGTATCATTCAACCAGGTCAGACTGAACAGGGATATTCTACAGGAACACACATGTAAATATTTGCAGTGCTTATTTGAGTGAGAAGTTTGCTTTTATTCTGACTTTTGCTCACACAGCATGTCCAAGTTTAGGTGGACATAAGCAAATTTGATTGTGTCTTAATGTCCTCACTTTTAATATTCATAAATTTAATATCACTCCTCAATTGTAAGTCTAGCCCTGCAAATGTATGTTACTACTCATTTGGCTTTATTTTCCTTAATATTTATATTTTAGGCCTCCCTTCTCCTCTTAGTAAATGAGCATGTTCCCTCTTTTTGAGCTTGTTCATGTCTCAATCCTTCCGAGACAGACAAATCAGGAAAAAGGGATGACACTAATGAAAACTTGGCCACCATGCTGGAGTGATTTTCAGGTCCAAGCTGTGTGATATACAACATTCATGGCATGTCTGGTGTCAGATCCACACCCTACCTGTGCACGGTGGGGTGAATTTACTATATCGAAGGACACCAGCTCTTTTTCTAGCAGCAGATAAATGCCTCCAATTACTCAGTCTCCAAAGTGCCCGCCCAGCCTTGCAGTCTTAACTCTCCATTTTCTTTCTTTTGGGGGTTAGAGCCAACACTTCAACCTGGTGGTTTTTTCATGAGTTTAAAGAACATGGTAAATGACAGAGGTCTGGAAAAATATATTTCCTCCAAAGCCCGTGACCAATTAGTTGCTTGCCACTGACTGTCATTTCTCTGCTATGAGTGCTGTGTTCTTGTAGCTTGGTGATAGACACACTGTTTATTTTCCACTTTACAGTCTTTGCCAATACTCTGAGTCCCACACCGCTGCCTTTAATGCTGCTCTTCTGGATAGCTTGTGACAGGGGAAAAGATAAAAGGTATGTATGAGTGCAAAAACCCTGAGCAAACTTATCTAGGGTGCAAAAGCAAAGAGAATAGCTATTTTACTACCTCACCTTTTATTTTAATGCTTCTAAATGAAATTGTGGAAAACACCAAGTCCACGAGGTTAATGCTCAGACATAAGTACTGTGGCTAAAGACTTGGCGAGGGTTATTAAGCTGTTGACAAGATGAGAATCAGACACATTCACCACTGGTTCCATAATTGTCTTTCATCTCGGGCGCAAGTTCCGCTGCTCTCCCCCCCCACCCAACTTTTATGATTCATCATATTTATTTTTTGTTTCCTGAAGCAACATCTTTTATTAGTTGCACACTCACTGCAGAAATTTAATTTCTGCAAGAGAACAACAAAGCCGTTGATTATTATTATTGAGAATCTGGTACAACATCGAGTGAAATAAAATCTATAAGGCATTAAAATGACAGATTAGGCAAGAGCTGTATTCATTTACAAGTGTTAGAACATCATGCTAATGCCTCACAAGCACAACATAAAATGAAAATCAACTCTTTCATGCTGCTTTACGAAGGAACGCTGCAGAGCTCCCAGGAACACAACCCTCAGCCTCCGTTAAAGAGGCAATGTCCTTTTGTAGTTTGCTCCTAGGTTCATCCTTGACAAACACAAATAAAAACACTCCTCTCATCTGCACAGCCAGAAGCGGCACTCTGTGCTTATCCTTCGGTCATCCCAAACTAAACACTGCTAATCCTGGTAAGATAGAAAGCATTCATAGGCACCTCATTGTTTTTTAATGGAGAGTAACACTTCCCTTATTAGGCAACCTTCACCCTTCAGATCCCACGCTAGGCACCAAAGAGAAAGCAGAGACAGGGGCCCTGGAATCCGTGAATCAGGAAGATTATTCCATAGGCTGATTCTCTCCCCCAGAATTCATATGTCCTTATCACTCAGAGTCTATGAACTCCTATTTTAAACATAATATTCGGGTTTTTATACCGGGAGTGGTGGCCAAAGACAGAGAAGAAGAAGCAAATTTCAAGAATGATAGAGACAATCAGATGAAAACTTCGGAACACTAGACTGGTTACTCCAATAAGAGAAAAGACACAAGAATCAAAGAGACAGAATGTCTCAAAGGATCTCCAAGGCCACCATAACTTAAAGAGTTAGGAGAACAGAATATAGAAGCTCAATGATATGAATTCAAGACTTCCTTGAAGATAACAGGGGCTTCATATTTCTTTCTGCCTTTGAAGGAGGGAATATAAAACAGTTCATGGAAAATTTCATCAAAATAGTTAATTCTTAAAAGGTAAGAGTTTAATAAAGGAAGCCAGCATAGGCATCCAATTTCATATATGTAGATCAATTTATTTTCTAACAATATTGAAAAAAAGTGTGATGCTCATGTATTTTCTACACATGAATGTAAACATTTGAGGATAACTGTATAAGGTACCAATGTGCCTATAACAAAGTATAGACATATAATGTACCTTACCATATATTAGTTATATGTGTTATTATCCCTAGGTCTAGATTTATTTCAGAATCATTTATTATTTAATTCTCAGAAGGCAATATCAGATACAGAGCTTCCCTTCATTGAACCAGTGATGGAGAATTTTGAAAATTCTGATTTGTTGATGCTACTAAGGGTGGATATTAAATAATGAGGAATGTTGAAATGACTCTGTCAAATAGCCCCACTTAACACAGCAGACATCTGTGAATAGGCAAACTCTCATCCAAAAGATGCCAGACACTATTTGCGTGCCCCATCCATTGTTCTGGTTGTACCCATTAGATACACTGAAGTTCATGTGTCATATACAATTCACTGAGCATATGTCATAATTCCATTCATTTTTCTCTGTTCAAGAAAGCATATGGGAACTGGGTGTGGTGGTACATCCCTGCAATCCCAGCCGCTCAGGAGGCTGAGGCATGAGGATCACAAATTCAAAGCCTCAAAAAACATAAAGGGCTGCAGATGTGGTTCAGTGGTTAAATTCACCTAGGTTCAATTCCCAGGACAGGGAAAAAAAAAAGAAAAAGAAAACATATGAGAATATAAATGAACAAGCAAGGAAACCAGGAAACCCAACTTGTTTAAACTTATTAAAAATCTGAAAGTCATGGGAAGACGTTGCAATTCTGCTATCAATAACACACTCCTCCTAACAGAGCTTGGTGAGGAAGGGCTGACAGAGAGTAAGGGTAGTCAGCTGAACAGATGTGTCTTCCAGTTCTAGCTGTGTGATCTTGGGCAATCCCCCCCAAAGGACTGACTGCAGGATCCTGTGAAGAAGGGAGTATGATGGAGCTCCTGCCTTTGACACCTCACAAGGGGTGGTGAGAGCTAATTAAGGTCATATGCTATAGGAAAGGTAGGGTGGAAAGGTAAGGTGGTATTCACATCAAAGAAGGGATCATAATTTTCAGCTCCCATTACATCAAATTGTCTCCCCTTACTCTCCCTTGACTTCTAGATCTCCAACAAACACTCTCACTTTAGAGAAAAAGAAGGAAACTGAGTATATCTCAAACCATCCATAAATGTTCTTAGAATTAATGATGCAATATCTCCTACATGATGAGGCAGAGAATGAACTAGCAAAGAGCCACTGGATCACAAATTTTAGAGCCAGAACACAAGTCTGACAAATCATGAACTAAAACAAAATGGCTAAAAATGTGAAGGGACATCGGTACGGAAGGTACATGCAGATCTCAGGCACATGGTGGTCTAAAGTTTCAATAAAGAAGAAACCATCCCTGAGGTGGGTAGATGGGGGGTAGGGGAGAGAAGAAGAAGAAAGAAAGAAAACGTGTAAACACATATGAATTTGAGCTCTGGCCTTCTCCCCACTGACTGGCTGTTAATTTTTTGAACTTCACCCAGGCTGTGTGTCCAACAGACCACATGGTGATTGCTAAATTGCTCAATGACCACAAGCTACAACCATGGGGAAAATATTCATGAAAATTAACATCCCATTTAATACTCACCACATTTCCAGCCAACACTTTGTGTACCAGAAAGTCCTGAAACTGGCTCCAAAACTTTTCAATTCCTGACAAATGCACTGGCCCCTCTCCAAGGAGCTGGGCAGCAATCTGTGCTTCTTGCTGGTGTGTGGTGGTGGCAGTACCACTGGTAGGAGCAAAGCGGGGGAGGAGGAGCTGGGAGTTCTTCTCAAGGAGAAGATCTGAAGACCAGTGGCTCTGAGACTCACCCAGACACCAACAACTCCAATGTGGCATATTGGCGGGGCAAGATCCTGACTGTTTTCAATTTTTTTTTTTTCTAAAGTGAATGACATATAATAAAAGCTAGAACTCTGAAATAGGAAGAAATACTTGATGAATTTTGCTAACATTAAGAACAGAAATTCACATTCATTTTTAAAGGATGACAGCATCTATGGAAACAAAGTTGTTTTTAAAATAAGAACCCCTCATAATATTCTCAAAAACAAAAGGGATGCTAATCACAAAATTAGTCCTATCTTCTTTATATGGGCTATCCTCTTCATTGTTGACCCTTCCTATATTTCCTATAAGCCATATACTTTAATTATAACTCCATGCCTGCCTTTAACTTCAAAAATCCCTCTTTATCCCATAAAATTTCCATTGGTGTGACTCATGCTCATAGGTACAGCCTACTTCCTCTGCCCATTTGCACATACTTAATTCCCTTCATTAGACTAACAAAACATAGTTGTTTGCATTCTTCAATTTTTTTCAAAATTACACACATATTCCATGAAAAAGTTTGTTCAGGGAAGGCCCAACACACTCAAGAACTGTGTGACTCAAGGCCTGATTTTCTTGAAGCTGTGTTATTTTCTCTGGAATATTAGGTTTGCACAAATGATTATTTCCAGTGACAAAACTTGAAAGTATGGGGTGATGCCTTAGAGCTCTGTACATCCTCTCCTGGGCCTAGGCAGGAGCTTTACACATACAGCATATTCATTCCACACAGGGATGACCATGGGAATGGACCAAACTGCACTGTAAATCTTCCCTGCACAGGCAAAGTAATGTCAATATTTGGAGAAAGAAAAATCTACCTAATGTCCAAAGTGGAATAATATTGCTACCCATTCTTCTTTTCCCTCAAATAAGACATCTAGCATGAATTAAGTGTAGGAAAACTCAAGTGGAACACAGGACAACTTCATTTCATTATTGCCTCTGGAACTAGCAAAGTGAAGAACACTGGCCAAGTTCCAGCCTCACCACCACTCACCTGATAAAGAAGCATTTAGACTAGAAAATTTCCAAGGTCCCTCTCAAAACTAAACCCCACTTTCAAGATACCAACTGAAAGGGGTGAAAAAAAACATCCTAAAAATGTCCAGGTCATCCCCATGTTAGAGCTACTGGTCAAGAAAATACTACAGCCATGTTCCCATGATACCAATGTTGAAGGCACCTAGATGTTGAACGTCCAAAACCTTTGGATGATTGACTGAGTTTTTAATTTTAACTTTTCCTTCCTTCCTTCCTTCCTTCCTTCCTTCCTTCCTTCCTTCCTTCCTTCCTTTCTTTCTTCTCTGGAATATTGGCATTCAGAACAACTCTGAGAACATGGCCAAGAATTTCTTAGCCTTTTTTCAGATCCTAATCTTCCCCTTCTTAAGGATGTTTAGAAAATAAGGACTCTCCAAGTGGTCCCTGAACATTCTCACAGTGACTGCAAGCCCAGGCACAAGCGGTCCTCCGTGACTCTATGAGCAGCTTGCTTTCAGTAAAGTCTAGTTCTCCAACACTGTATACCACTGACTGTCACCAGGCTTCACACCAGCAGAGCACCATTTATAAACTGAGGCACATAAGAGAGCCATGCTGTTCAGGTAAGTGCAGTTCAAACAATCTGCATATGTAAGATAAGCAGCAGAGAGAGTTCTGAGTCACAGTCCAAACATCATCCTTTAGAAGCACCATAAAATTGACTATAAACGCCCACGACTAGCTATCTTGGACATTATCCCAATGCTTGATTTGGAATTGAAAATTGACTCATTTGGTGATCTCCAGGCTAGGACATGCTACAAGAAATTTCTGGAGAAACACAAAAGGGAAATGAATAAGCAATAAGTTGTTATAAGATGTTCTGATAAAATTAGATTATTAAGTGAATACAAAAGACTGTCCCAATAAGTAATTACATCTAAGATAAGCTTTGCTTGGGTCAAAAAAACTGCTTGACTCTATGGCACCTCCTTTTCCCTTTAGGTGGCTTTAATGGATTTTAGAATTTCTCTGTTACTAACCTAAGTCCATGGGAACCATTTGCTTCACATGTGAAGACAGCCACTTATCAACTGTGTAGTCAGGAGATAGAGTAGAATGGCTAGGAAGTTGTACTCTGGAAACCAAGACTCACGTTCTAATCCTGCCTCTTGTTTCTTCTCTCTAACTTTGTGCAAGTTGCAAAACTCTGGGTACTTCAGTTTCTTCCCTTTAAAACAGGCTAACAGTTTCTATCACCTATTGCTTGATAAAACTTCAATGATGCATGCGAGACATAGTAGCCTTCACGTAGAAATTGTTTAATATGTGGTAGTTATTTATATTATTATCGCTATACATAGTCTTTGACATTCATTCAGTTGCCTTTCAGATTAGTTAAGGCACCTGGATGGCTTATTTACTGTGAATTACAATAAATCAAGACTAGTTTGGGATAGGAAGAAATGACTTACGTTCCTATTCATGTGGCATTTGTATCACCTGGTAGCTGAGCAGAGAGAAAAGCAAAACAGGCTCAGCACTGAGTCAAAGATTAGCTCTCTGTCCCTGTGGAAAATCATGATTTCAAGGCATCCCTAAGCCTGGTTTCTGGACTCAGGAAGATGTTAACAAAGTGTGCGCCTGTGCAGGGGGTTGAGGAAAGGAGAGGACATGCTCCTTGCTGACCCCTGGCATCCAGTAAACCAAGATTGGTCTAGGAGAGCGGAAGTCAGAACCAAGAGCAAATGCCATACAAAACATTGGGTGACCGGAGCACTCTTCCTGGCTGGGAACCGCCCCCCCCCAAGTCATCTCAGTGGCAGATGTTGTTGGTTGAAGATGGCCAATTAGTGGGTCCTTTTGGTTTTGCTAGAGACCAATGCAAAATGTAGAATGAGAAAAGCTAGTGTTAAATCACTCTGCAGAATAACTTTTACAGAGATTTTCAGCTTTCCTCTGTGAACTGGGAGGGGTGAAGTGAGGCTGGAATTCTGAGGGAAGAACGGATATGGCGAAAAGATGGAAGTAGGAAGAACGAGCCCCAGTTTAAAGGTTGGATGAGAGAGGGACAGAAATCCCCCATGTGTAGCAGTTCCCCTATGTTTCCTTTGCTTTGGGTTTCTTTATTATTAATATTATTATTATTACTATTTTAATTATTATTTTTGTAATTTTTGTAAGTTTTTATAATTCTGTCAAAAGCCACCAAACAACACTGCTTGTTGTATAATTAAAACAACAACAACAACAAAGTATTATATAGAAGACCTATGAACTTTAATCTGGAAAAACAATGCTAAGTAAGAGGGAGGCTTAAAAGCTGTTTGAGGGCATACAGTATTTAAAATAAAACTTCAGAGATGCCAGCGTAGGAGGGTTTTTGTGTAAAAAGTCATTTTATTTAGTAATTCCTTGAGAAAATTAATGATCCGAACTTGTAGAAATGTTAGCACTTTTTTTTTTTTGACACTTTCCCGTACATACTCAGAGTCTGTATGCTGTCAAAGCTGGATATTATAAGAACACGCTGTGAGGAATCACACACCCTGCTAGAGGGAACTGTGTCCCTTCAGTGTCCTAGTCTGGAGAACCATGCAATGGCCACTCCACAGAAGACACAGATTGGAATTCCAGATGGTCACAGTGCAGGATGGAGGGCAGAGGTGAGGGTCACACTTGCCACTTGCAATATTATTACAACCCTGAAATCCATTCCTCAGCTCAGGAGAAGAGGAGGAGAAGCGGGGGGACTAAGGGTCTGGTCCTGTCTCCTTGGTTTAGCAGCCCCATATCCATTCTTCTTAAGAGTAGCAGCCAGACTTACAGAAAAGCAGGGAAGGGTCTGAGGTTATGAGGAAAAAGGGTTTCTGTCAGTCACAGATCCAAAGGTGCCCAAGACACAGGAACGAAGCTCACTAAGGCTCTCCAGGGGTCTGAGTAGAAAGTATAAAAGCCAGGAGGCCTGGCAGTGCCGTGTACATGAGTGGAATAGCACATACATAATAGAATGCCATGATTGCTATTTTAGCAATCATTAGAGCAACTATTATATTCCACCTGACTAATGGTACTCAATTTTTTTCCTGATGATTTTTGTGTTTGTCATGTTAAAGTATAATAAGCTCAAGCAGGAGCTTTCAAACTGTAACATGGCTCAGATACTGTCAAACACTATTACTGCACTGATGTGTTCATTATCTCCACATGACATACGGTGTATTAGGTTAGACCATATGAAATTGTCATTTCTCTAGATCTCATGTGGTCAAATATTGGCAATTTCATATGGCTCATTAAATGTCTCTCCCCTACCCTAGAATGTAAGCTGTATGAGAGTAGGGGGTTTATAATGCTCCCTGTGGTGTCCCTGGAGCTGAGAACAGTACCTAATAGGATACATTCAAAAATATTTACCAAAAAAAAAAAAATGAATGAGTGAATACCCTGGATACTAACAAAACCTTAATTTGTACCAGGCACTGTGCTCAGAATATGGACTGTATCTGTGGAAAGAGAACGAGACTGAAAGCAGCAGTCACAAACTCTCAGGCAAAGGCTGTGGCAAGGGTAATTCGGGATGCCATGTGAGTACAAGGTGCAAACCCAGCCTGGCAGAGGAGGTGGGAAAGAGGACTGAGGTTTGGTTCCCAGTCAAGAATGACATCTTGGCACCTGAAGACAAAATGAGACTCGGACCGATGTAAAGAATAGTGGGAATATTCGTTAAAACATAGCCAGATTTTTGATGTCAGGCATGTTCCTCCATGACTCCACCAATCACAGGAAAATGAGGGAAATCAGTCATCTGTCCCCAAGAGTGAATGAGTGAACTTATAATTGTTATTACCAGGTTAGATTATTTGGACCCTGAAAATTTAGAATAAACCAAAAGGATGAAAAACCAGCAAGACTAACTAGAGGAACAATCAAAACAATGGTTATGTATGGCAACAATTGTGGGAATGCCATCCTGGGATGACAAAGGTTTTTTCTCTTGCTTGGTACCTTCATGCAACAAAACTAGTGTGTGAAAAGTTAGGTATCTATTTACTCTCTGGACATTAAGTAGCTGTCTCCGCCTATTTCTCTCATTCCAAACACTTTAGGAATACTGAAGGTTTGGAGTCCAATGAGAACACTGTCATGTTGGCTAGTATTTGTTCTATCAAATGCATTAAATAGATAGAATCCCATTTCTGTGTAGGTGGAAGTGACAATCTGCAGTAGATCCCATAACCAGTGTTATCAAGAAGTATAAGGTGCAATTTCAGACTGCACCATTGTCACTGGAGTCCAGAGTATGATCTTACAGGAGTTGGGGAACACAAGAAAATCCTCTAGAATATTTGCATTTGAAACAGAAAGTCATGGAAGAATGAAATACTTTGCCATGCTCTCTCAAATGCAGACTGTCTTTCTCCAGACTTCAATTTTTGCTCTTCTTCTTCCCATCCTTCCTCTTTTCCAGACAGTCAGGGAAAAGATCTTATCATCTCTGGCTTCAAACCCCAAAACGATTCCCTCATCATGGCCATCCCAGCCTGGTAAAGAAAAGAGCTACTGTCCTGACAACCTTGCATTGCGCCCAAGCCGATCCTTCCCTGGAATGGCATCCGATAGTACAAAAAGCAGCTTCTTCACAGAGCAGCTTCAGCCCCGATTGAGCCTTTGGGAATGGAATGCTACAAATTGTGGTGCTTCTATTGTATGAGCAATTCAATGGGCATTTCATTTCCAGTCAAAATCCAAACCAGTTAAAGTCAGCCTGTTCGGGCTGCCTTGCAGAGAAACAGCAGCCTGCATTAAAATTACAATTATATTGTTTTGCCATGTCAGAAGCAAAGGTTAAAATCATATCTTGGCCGGACATTGTTTCTATAATATTGGCCCTCTGCAAAGCTGCTGTGTGGATGAGCCCAGAAATGATGTGAAATATTTCTAATACAAATTTTATTTTTATGTGAAACTATTCAAATGCTGCTGTACAACATGAACTACCTGAACCAAATCAAATCCTCAGGTCAATTCCTTCTTCCGAGTGCTCCTTAGATAACAAAGTCTTGTTCTGCGAATCTGTTCAATATATTAAAGTTGATTCACTCGGACAGTGTGTAAGATATAATACATTAATCTGGGCCATTTCAATTTCTGAGGCTGGGACTATAAAACTGGTGTGCTGCATATCTAATTTTTTTTGAATACCTGATTTATGCATTCCTCTGATGCCGAGTGTCGATGGTATGGTGGATGCGGCTGCTACATTAACAACGGGCTGCATCAGCACTCAAATCTTATCTTGTTAAATCAGACAAATGTAGCTCAATGAAAAGGAAGGAATAAATGCCTGGGATGGTTGAAAGGAGTGAATTTTAATCCTGTTTGTTAGGGGACTTTCATGGTTTGCACTGGATGACTAAGATCGGGGGTCCCCCTGAGACTTTGGGCACCATGATTTATATTTATATGATACATATAACGCACACAGAGCACACATAGGAAAATATACACCTTATGAAAATTGGCACACACCCTCAAAAGCAGATACAGTGCTGTAAGATGCAGTGTATATATTTTACAGATGCTGTAAAATCTCTATTAGATAGACAATTTGTAAAAATGGGTCTCTTTTTAATATTTCCATTACAAGTATAAAAACTGCTCCTTTGTGCATAATTCTCTCTATTTTTTCATCAAAAAGAAGTTAGCATGAAGGCTAAATACCAGGAGGATGGAATAGCTTATCACAATCATTATAAATATGATGTTTCCAGGAACTTTTGTGGCATGCTGAATAGTGCTACCGTTCTATAGACACACAGTATTAATTTTCATTGAAGGGCAATGTCCCTGTGTTTGCACAATCAACAAGACCTTTAGAAATTATCTTTTGTACTATTTGAAAAAAAAACTTTTATCTCTGCATATGGCACAAATGGCTAAGGCATTTATAATAAACAAAATATATTTTAGAAATAAAGTCTCAAGGGGGATCCTGTACTACCAAACTCTAAATCTCCTTTTCTAAAAATACCCATGGAGTTTAGTTTCAGAAGGCAAGCAAGTCTTCATTTACTCAAGAAAATGTTTGGAAGCACAGGAGCACCACAATTGCAGAAATTCACTGCCTATTGAAATGTAAGCATCACAAAAGAGAACAATTCCACAAGAGGCCAAGTGGGAGCTGGAATTCTTTAATTGGCTCAGAGATGAACTTGCCTGCTCAATGACACTTTGGGAACATATAATTTAAACTTAAAGCCAATTGGGCATTCATTAACTTCTCCCCTTCCTTAGTATTTACTTATATAAAAGGTGTATGTGTCAAGGATGGGAGGGGATGAAATCCTGTAAACTGCAGATCTGCTCACCTCCCTCTCTTCCTTGTGGGTGTCAGGCTTCCAAGGTCTTCCTCTAGTTCAGTATTGCTGTCAATCACTGTGGTCAGAGTTCTGATGTGCAAACCATGACGACCGCAGTCGATTAGTTCATACGACCAGAGGGGCTGGGGTAAAGTTTTCATACATGCCTTAGAAACAGAAAATGTGATTGCTGGGAGGGATCAGAGACAGCCTCTTGCCAGATCTAGCCATTTCGCAGATGACGACATCTAGGCCAAAACAAAAAATAGCTTTCCTTGGCCAAGTTCAAAGCCAGGATGAGACCCAAGTTAATGGATATTCGGTCCAGTCCTTCTTGACTGCACCATTCAGCCAAAGCTTCCTGCACCTCTTACAGTTCCCTCCCCCAACAACAGCCCAAAGCCAGAGCCCCTCCCTTTTACACAAATCAATATTCCCCAGACTTCTCATTAGCACTAAAATTTGGACTGGATGTTTCCGAAAATGTCATGAAATCTCAGCTCATGTGAGCCTTATCTTAATAGTAGTAAATTGTGAATCATGTTTGGGCAAGATTCAGAGAATGGAAACTTGAAATTATGTAGCTCTTAAGAGAAGAAATATCTTCATTATCCTCATTAAAGGATTCAAAGCTGGGCTTTTACTTGGTAGGATGTAAATATGTCTTTAAAATAAATCAATGGAAAGTTTGGGAGCAGGTCACCTCCGCAGAATGGGATCCAGAAGTGTGGGCAGTGGGGGTCCTGGTGCAGGTAGGGTACAGGGATGATGGAAACCACAGGGCGGGGGGTAACATATGCTTCTTCTCAGTGCCGAGTGCCAAAAGACTTCTTGTGTGTAGTGAACACATGACGAAGTGTGTAGAACAAACGGGAAAGTGACTTTCAGGCTGGGAAACAAAATAGCCTCTGAGCTCCTCAGTTCCACTGAAAGACTGTACCTGGATCTCCACCTTGCTGAACACGAAAGGAAGGTGCCAACTTTGTGGACCACAAACCAACATGTCACCTAGCAAGGAAAGCCCCTGGTGGTACTCTGACTTTGATAATAGTCTGGAGTTATAAGGCACCTGGGCTATTTCCAACATATTGTCCTTTCTGAGAGACTCTTAGGGCCATAGACATGCACTGGAGACTACAATGGACAGATCAAGCGGGTCACTCTGATTACTAGAAGGAAGGAGAGACCTACAGCTTGAATTAAGACTTCATTAGGACACGGGGGACCCTGTAGATGTATTAAGAGCAAATAATGTGGGATCCAAGCCTCACTAGATACTTGAATTTATGTCAAAGTAGCTCCATTACATATGTGTCCCCCAGGGTCAGACTACATTAGCTGCTTTCCTCATTCCATATATGATGAACTAAAGAGTCAATGGAGTGTACTTCCAAAATGCCTCCATATAACAGGTTTTTAGTGTCTGTGGAACTTAGGTTCAGTTTAAGTGTGCATGCATGTGAGCACATTGTATGGGTGTGTGTATGTGTGTGTCTGTGTGCGTGTGTGACAAGGAGAGGGAATAAAACATAAAATGTCTCTAAGGTCACAGAACACTGACCTCATTGGCGGGGCTAATTTGATTGTGCGGGAACAATAGCACTGTACTCCTTGCTGGAGAAGTGCATGCTAATTATGCGATTTGCCCTTGATAAGACCTTGGTGGGTCATTCAGCAGTTGTGATCTGTCACTGACTTCTAATCATGTATTATCGTCTGGGTGAGTCAGAATGGGACCCTAAGCTTTCTGTCTTTACAGCAATGTGGCACTCTAATTACCTTATGCCAAGTGGATATGCAGCGAGTGAATTAAGTGATCAGCGCGATTGCCTTCAAAATCTTCCCTTTCTCCTTTGTGTTGCTTCACGGCAATTTACATTTTAAGATGCCATGAAGCTTTTGGTGTGACTGAAAATGCCACTCTTAAAAATAATTATTTTATTTTTAATTTACGCAGGGTAATATTAAATTCAAGCCACACTGGCATCTTAACCTTATTTCTGTGGCACAGAAGCAAGAAGCGACAATAAGAATCCCATGAGCAAACTTGTTGAGAAGCATCATATTGGGAGCCTGGCTTTGGCTTGCAAAAAAATAAAAAATAAAAATAAAAAAGGGATGGCAGCTACTGAAATGAATTCCTGTGGGTGAACAAATTTCAGTTAATCTATACTAATATATATATATATATATATATATATATATATATATATATATATTTCATATTGAGAAAAAGAAAAAGGGAGCAGGGAGTGGTTTGGGGTAGGGAGGGCCTGTGGAAAGTGAGAAGACTTTCTACCACCCTTAAGTTGTGGACATATTAATAATCTACACTTAATAAGTAAACCTTAATATTAAGCATTATTTTTTTTTGCTTTTAAATAGCACTAAATGTCCACCAAAGGGATGTGCATGTGTGTGCGTGTGCCTGTATGTGCATAATCTCAGAAAAAAATAACTATAAAACTAGGTAATAGAATCTCACCACAAAATATTCAGTAACTGGGCTAATGATAAATTGACCTTATATGTATGTTAAGTTCAATAACAATTCCTAACATATTGTTTAACTTGTTCCATGACAGTTTGAAAGATGACCTTGGTCCTAATTATGATAATATAGCTTCCTTTTTTTTGTTATGTTAAAATTTTTGTTAGAACTATGATTAAAAAAAAAACTACAAAGCAATCCGTTATGCTAAAGCAGTTGTAGCAACATCTGTAGTTGCCTAAAGAATGATCTAATGCCTGTTGCCAAGAAAATGCACTGCAACATTTATAAAATTTGATAAGATACCCTGATGTGGATGATCCTTGAAAACATGAACTCTGAAGTGCTCCTTGAAAGTTGTCATAAAACAGACAAAAAAAAAAAAAAATCCCCAACCATCACCACAACAACATCATAGAGCAAAAGTTACTGTGCTACCAACAGGAAATATAAAAGGATTTTCAAAGAATTTCTGCCTTGTGTGTCAACATTGCTGCAGAATTCTTTTATAGTAACTGAAAAAATCAAAACCAAAGAGGACAATTGAGAGAAAAATTGCAAGCCTTATTTTCCTTGAATCACATGATGTGGAAGGAACATTATTTGTTGAATCCTTGGTTTGTTTGGGTGGGAGGGGGGAGAAGAAGGGGGGGCGAGAGAGTGAAAGAAATGGGGTGGAGGGAGGGAGGAGGGGGGTTGAGAGAGCCCAGAGAGAGGGAGGGAGAGAGGGAGGGAGGGAGGGAAGAAAGAGAAGAGGCGAGAAAGAGAGAAACCCAGACTCAGAATATTCTGCATTCCCTGGGTGGCAAAACAAAAGAGCCCAAGGAAGGAGGAAAAAAAAAAAAAAAAAAACTGTGGAAAGTTGACACAGTCAAGAATAATGGCTAAATCTATCAAGTTTGATCAGGTCTACTATAATGAAGTGAGCCCTCATATTCCAAGCAGGGACAATGAAGACAGGAGTCGGCTCTGGAAATGCGCTGCTCACTTTGTGCCTGGAATATGCAGCAGCCAGCAGGGAGCCACCAGATAATTACACAGTATTTGTGCGGTTCCAGGAAGCTTCCCGCGCAGGTTGAATGCCCGTGCTATATTAAAAGGCAGCACAGTGAAATGTTTTTAATGAATATTTTTGTCAGAGAAAGAAAAGGCATTTGAATGATTGTGTGTGTATGTGTGAGTATGTGTATGAGAGAGAAAGTGTGTGCGTGTGTGTGTGTGTGTGTGTGTGTGTGTGTGTGTGTTTATGCTTGCGCGTGAGGAAACCAGAGGTGGAATATCACTGTCAAAATACAGGTACCTTTATTTATTTTTATTCCATTATTTACCGTTTCAAGAGTCTGACGTCCTTTCAATAATACGAATCACAACATTTGGTTAATGTTATTTAGGGCTAATTGTACACATAATCCCTAACTAATATTTGCTAATAATAACTTGCAATGAAATAGTACATCAAGCAGAGGCTTAAAACTACTTTAAAAAATTCTAGTAGTAAATGAAATGTTTAGACACATTGAATCAGGAAATCTAAAGAAGAAGTAACACAGATGTTGATACTTGCTAGTCAGTAGCCTTTGGCAGTGATAGCTCTAAAACATAAGAATACATTATTTCAGCGTTCTTTAATTCTCACCTAACAGATGTGAATAATCCATTGAATTTTAAACCCACACATTCTATTCATGATGTCCCTTTAAGTTCATTTTTCAGGGCAAAGCAAGCCATGTTCACTAAGAATTCACTGTAAAAGGTTGGGATTTTTTAAAAGTCCAGTCCCCACAAATATAATGCCACCTCTATTTCAAATATTAATTTGATGAGAAAAAGTAGAACTTCCAGAAATACCTTTTTCAGGTGCTAGTACCACTTAAACTTTACTTAGGTGGTATTGAAAGGCTAAAGGATACTCAGCAATTAGCAACAGATATCACACAGTAACTTCCTCTCCCAAATTAAATAAATTCAGCAGCTCGAACTCTTTGAATAACAAAAGCACTGCACATATATTTTGCCTTTATATCAAATGATTTTCAGATAATGTAATGATTCACATGCCAAGGTATTAATTTAGGCCCCCTGGAACCTCCACATTTTAAGAGGATATTGTATTTCACATGGCTAAGTACCGATTGTGAACCATTATCACTTTTAACAAGTACATTCTGATGAGGTAGCATGGATCTTTATTTGAAGGGAGAGTTCCTACCACACTGCATGACACAGATGGTAGAGGTCAACAATTAAGAACAGTGAGAGTCGCAGGATTTGTTGGTTGAAAGATGGGTCTGATGAGGCAATTTTCTCTGTCTCTCTTTTTTTTTTCCTCCCAAAGAGTAATTTCAAGTAGATGTCTCAGCCAAGAAGCTTGCCACTCCCTCTAGCAACTGACTAAAATTTAATAGCACTGACCCTCAAAAAAAAAAAAAAAAAAAAAAGCCCACTCTTTTCAACAAAAGTGGAGACCTGCCCCAGATTATTGTAAGAGAAAGCAATATCCATTCCAAATTCTCAAGGATTCATTTCAAGGTTCCTGTCATTGAAATGTTTCCTTTTGTAAGCTGTATTAATAATTGCAAATATCTGAATGGAAATCATTTAAATGGAAACTGGTCTCTTTTATCACAATGAAGAGAAATCCCAACCCTTTTAGTAAATAGATTCAAAACAAATATACATCAAATCCTGAAGAGGAAATTTCAGTAGGAATAACTGGTTGTGTATATTTAACAAGAAAGACAGGTGATTACCTTGGCATGTGTAAAACTGATTATCTGTCCTCCATGACTTTCAATACTAAAGTATAAACAATGATCAGATGAGATGTGTTTTCTTGATTTGAATTATAACTGCTAACACCTAACACTCTATTGTCATGCTATGGATTAAAAACATAAATAACACAAAATGCTTTCGAGTCATCTTTTTCTACTTTTTAATATTTAATAAGAATACTCTCCTACTATGTTAAGCAGTTTGTCATTATCATAAAATGCATAAAGTATATAGGTCAAAATGGTCTGGCCATCTATTTAAAAGTTTCCATAAACAAAAACACTTCATTTTAGTACCATTTACTAGAAAGATGGAAGGCTCGGGATAGTGGGGTGTAGGCTTTTATATTTTTATTAGAATGGTTGGAAATAATTGTCAAGGACAATTCTCAATGCCAGGCAAAGACAAAGGTCTCAAGAAAGGTCATCTCTTCTGGTCCAATCAAAATTTGTAAACATTTTCAAATCTTGGGTTAACCTAGAAAAGTTTTGTTCTACATCTTCCTTCCCTACGGCTATGGTAACAATGTAAATTCACATATAATGGAATTTTTAAAGACTCTTTCATCTATGTAGATTTTCTAATTTTAACTTCCATCTTTGTTGTTGGTCATCCACACAAATCTCTCTGAATGGAGCACTGGGGACTAGACTCAGAGGGAAAGGCACCAGGCCAAACACTTGTGTTGGCTTTGGGAAGAGGTGATGATGAGGGTTTACGGGGAGGCAGTCCTTGCTTTGGATAACTGCAGTAAGGCTTGCACAATTCCTGGTGTCATTTAAATATGTCCTGCTCTGCTATGGCAGTCATCTAGAACGAAATTAGAAGATTTGCCTAGTTTTGCATCATTTGCATTGGGACTGCCTCATTCTGAAGTCTCAGATTTCACAGGTCTCTTTTGTGAAATGAAGAGTAAGGTTTTCATTAATTCCCTTAGCCAGGGTACACTTGTAAAACATTAATCTGTTTAAAAAAAAAAAGAAAGAAAAAGAAAAAGATGAAAAGCCAGTCATCTTTCCCATGCAGAATATAAAACTAGCGTTCCTGTCTCCATGTTGTTTCACACAAACGCTGGCGTGTTCATAAGCAGCCTCCTCATATTTAAAGCAACGTTACCCCCAGGATTAAGTGGTCCTTGGAAATGCCAACGGCTGTGTCCCAGTGCCTTTGCTTGTAAAGCGCTTTGTGCCATAGTAAAAGGTTCCTCTCCACCTTCTGAGCTTCGTTTTATTCAATCGGCCCTTTTTCACATTGTTAGAGCTAGTGAATATAGCAAAGTTGGATTCAGAAGAGAACCTTAAGCGTTATCATAATGCTTAGAAGAAATGGCTTCACACTGTATAATCTATCAAAGGTGTCAGATTTACAAAATGCAGATTTTCTGTCACATTTGGGCACTCTAAGCACTGTATCTTTTCACTAAGGTGCTGACTGCTGTTTTAATGAGGCCCTTTGGTGGCTGTAAAAAACTGAAAGAAGAGGATTAGAGGGGTTACCCTAGATATTGTCTATTTGTCTTACAAATTTCACACTAACTACCAATTACATCGCCATAAACCTTTTGGCTACTTCAAGCTGTATGCCATATAATACATAAAAAATATGCTATGTTAACCTCTCCTATATTATACACGTAACTACAGCCACTGATGCAAGTAACATATCTAATGAAGCCAATAATGAGGCTCTTTAAAAGTAGTCTTGTTATAGGAATAATATTAGAGCAGTTCAGTTAGAGGCTAAGATCCATTATGGAATACTTCCTATATAGACTCCGGTCCCAGGTCTGGAAAGATGCTGACACACTAATTCAAGCTCAAGAAGGGCATTAATCTTGCAACCTTCTTCTTGTCATGCTTAATGGGACATCCTGCCTAGGTGAAATGAACCTGATGTATTCAGGTAAACATAATTTAATAAGGAAAGATAAAAAGAAATATACATCTGGCATGACCCTAGGGAGATGAAAATACCTGCCATTTTATTTGAGAAACTAACTGCCCAAAAGAAGCTATATGGTACCTGGTACAGGGCTGTTTCTCGTGAGCACTCAAAAAATGTGTACTGAATTAAAGAGTAAATGGAAAAAATCATGGTTAAAGTTTTGAGACGTCTTTATTGTTGTTTTCCTTGCTAAGTTTCCTGCAATCCATTTTGTTGGCGGGGAATGATAATGCCAGACAGAGAAGGCCACTGTGTTCATCTTGAGGAAGAAGACACATATTAATGTGGGGTTAAGCATCTGAGTGTGAAATCAAGATCTGCAACAATCCAGCATGAGGTTTAAAAAGCAGGCATGAATGTCAGTGAGTAAGCATGCAGTCTCTTCCGATTGCAATCACTCTTAAGTCTAATGAGCTTCCAAAAATTGTGTCAAGGTTTCAGATAGGCTTATAAAAGGCAACAGCTGGAGAAGGTGAAAGTCTGTCCAGCTCACCAAGCATTACATATCACACACACACACACACACACACACAAACACACACACACACACTATGTTTAGTAGAGCCTCCCCTTCCCTTTGTCCACCTCTACACACTAATCTATGGCTTTGAGAGAGACAGATCTAAAATAGCCCCAAGAGAACATTATTGGCCTCACCATTTAAGGCAGCTAAGTAGATCAAGAATCAAGATAGTAAATATTCTGGCTGATGAATCCTTTCTTCAAGTCACTGAATGGAATTTGTCATTAGGAAATTTGCCAAGTTCTCTTCGATTCAAAGATAAAATGAACATGGCATGATTCGGTTGAGGCTTAAATGTTCAGTGAGTGGGAAGTATGATACAATAATACCATCTGAAAATGCCTAAAAACTCAATTTCCTTCAATCCTTCTTCCAGTAATTTTCAAATAAGTTAACAAATGGTTAAATGAACTCTTTGGACAGTAATATTGTTAAATCCATTGCAAATTTGGATTTATCACATTTCTATATATAGCTGGCCAGGCACTTGTAAATCTACAAAGCTCAATTTTATAGAAAAATCGATGCATTTGTCCCCCCTGGATAATATATGTTACTTATGAAAATGAGTCTTTTACTTACAATTTATTCCTAACAGGGGCAGAGAAAAATGTATATGAACACTCAATGAATGAATTAAAAGAAAAGGATAAAAGATACTTTCACTAATAAAAAGTCTAATGGGGTAGTTCTGAGATGACAGGTTTTCCTCAGCCTTGTCCCTTGTGGTTGGTAAGTCTGCAGCATGTCCTACCTAGACAAGCAACTTCTGCAGGTCCCAGCACTCATTCCTCAGTGGGATGAGCATGGCCAATACCAATAGGCTTGATCCTCCCCAATGACACGACAGTTGCCCTCGGTAGAGGGACAGATTTGGGCCAGTACTGGTCCTTAGAAAGGATATCAAAGCATAATAGCAAAAGAAGATGGCCACCTTCCTGGGGCAATTGAGTAGACTAAGTATACACAGAAAATCAGGCATTTGGTGCACCAAGCTAACTTTTTATTCATATTGTTATTTTTGTCCAAATCTCTTAAGTGTCTCATCTGCAAAGTGTTAAGAGGAGTTACTTATTCATTAAGCACTTTGCATAATCTTTATAAGTAGCACCATGGAAACCAAAAGTACTGTACTACTTTGGTCTTCTCCCTGGTTGAACTCAAAGAAAGAATTTCTGTTCCATCGTGAATAAAGAAATGAAAAAACACAAGGAAGGTGGCTCTTATAAATATTTTTCTTAATGATCACAGTCTTGGATTAGTATTTATCCACTTCTGACCCTTCAATCAGAAGTGAAGATTCTTAAGCTGCCAGTGTTAGAAGTAACCATGGGCCCTCCCCAAATTTGCAAGGCACACCAAAAATTCTTATTGCTCAGAGACTGTGCCTAGACCTCAATCTAGAGGTGAAGATTATTCTTGGAGTTTTGCTTCATTTTTCAATGATCTTGAACTTCAGGCCTGTATTCTTGCCCTCCAGTGATGCATGATTCTATCTATCCGAATAGGTACAATGAGGTGCAAAGAAAAGAAAATCTATCCGTAGAACATACTAACGACATTTGGAATCTATGGGCCCAATTCCCAGAAATCGGAATTAAAATGAGATTTGGAATGAGGAAAAAAAAATTGTTGATGTTTCTAATCATTCTAATAAAGTTATCTAGCTTCTGCTGGATCGTTTTTTATAACAGGAGCCGTGCTCTATTCTATATGGAATAGACTACGCTAGGCTGGATAAAAAATGTCACCTTAGGCACCTGAATTAATAGTTCGGTTATGTACTCAGTTAAGTCTTTACTATAGATCAGCATAAGTGTGCTAGACAGACAATTCTTTAGAGCTAACATTTAAAAAAGGTGCCAAAGCCCCTTTGAGATCTGCGTGAATTATCCAGATTCAGGGAAAAAAAAAGTTAAATATACAGTGCTTCTGTACCCCCACCCCCTTTTCTTAGTTGCACTGAATAAGTAAAATTGCAGCAAAGTTGGCAAGAATAAATACTTCCTCGGTTTTTCTAAAGCTGCAATTAATGATAATGAAGCCATACCTTATATGGCAAGAAATACAGTACAAATTGGATAAGTAAGAAAAATGATCAGCCATTGTATGCCTCCGATATAGTACATCAAGGTATCGCCTCTGCGAGGCTATCCTTATTTTAAATCATTAAACAAAACAATATAAATCTGCAGGCAGGTGTTTCTTGTTGCAGAAGTATTGAAAGTTGTAATGCAAACAATCTAATTTTAGCATCTATGTAGAGTGTGAAGTAAATTTACTGATCACTGATGCATTGAGCATAGGAAGAAACAATCAGCAGGAGCTTTCAGCGAGATTATCCTATTAAAGCAGGAAGACTTCATGCGGTTGTTAAGGAAGTAGTCAGAAGCAGGTGATGGAAGTGGGGGTTTGACGACTCGTCAGTGGGCCCAGTGTACATGTTAAGTTGTTGTTTTCTGCTCAGCTAAGCAGCAGAGAATTGATATGTTAGCAATGAAGTGCAATGACAATTAAATTGTAACTGACCTACATGTTACCGTCATTACGCGTTCTCTTTTTTACTGCTTTCCCTCTTATTTAATCACACAGTATGGGGTTTTTATTAGGCTGTAATGTTAAAATCTTCATCCATTTAGCCATAAATGTGTGACTGGATATCTATCAGACTTCCTTGCACTATACAAACAAAGCCATTTTGCTGAATCACTGTTGACTTGTTTGTGGCCTAATTTAATGAGTGTAATAACTTACATTACTATCCAGTTAACATTTAGGAGCCCAGAAAAGACCTGCTAGCTCGCAGTGAGCTACTGTATACATTCTCTATTCATATCACTCCCGTTTGCAGTAAATTTTATACAATAATATGCACCGCTTACAAGCCAAGCTCAGCTTGTACCAGCTGAGGGTGGCACTGTGGGAAGCCCTCTGTGCTGGGCTTGAAAAACTCCCTCCACACAGGATCCGGCCAACATGACTCCCTTCTCTGGGTACCTTAGCTGCCAGATCTTAACCCCTTCACAATCATACACACAGGTTGTCATCTACAGAGATAGCTTAGCCCTTCCTCTTATTTTTCTTACTGTTATTTTATGCCTCTTTCCACTCCCCCCAAACTGGAATGGAAAATAGTTTGTCAAGGAGTCAGAGAGAAAACTGTTGTTAATTAAACAAAATAAAGTTCCAGGATATGATAGAAGAGCAAGACATCAGCAAATAAAATGGGTCGTCTCTTTTTATATTTATGTGTTAAGTAGAATGTGATCTTAAACCATGCGCCATCTTCTACTTCCCTGAAACAGGGCTACCCCTCTTCCTCTGCAACCCACCCACATCTACATGTTGTCTTGCTAAATGTTTCTAGAACACAAAAACACTGTGATTTATTTGTGTTTCCATTACGTACTTTGAAAACAGATTTTATACAAATCTCTGTTGTCACTTCACTCTGCCTTAGCCGTGTAACTAGCATCTCACAATTCAGTGGGTAGATTGTCACCAAAAAGTCTCATCATGTCTATATATATATATATATATATATATATATATATATATATATTATGCATAGATGACAAAAGTAAAGCTCTTAACCCGCTCAAAGAAGCCATCATTTTAAAAGCAACAAGCAAGTGCACGCGCACACACACACAGAGTTGATAATTTACAAACAAGTATTTTCACTTCTAGAGATTTGAAACAGTCTTTAATTTTTCTTTCTCCTTTTAGAGCAGTATCACTGCATTGTTTGAGTCAAGATTTAAGTCTTTAATTACTCTCGATTAGGCAATACCTCAGACTGACATTATAATCTTAGAAATCTCTACTAATAATAAAATGAGAAGAAAATCATAGATGGAAGATGTTTCCAAATTTTATTTCTTACCATGAAATAGACAAAGGCAACCTCCAGGTCTCTTACCCAGGGGAAACAGCATCACTCAATTGGGAAATAATTTTGCTTTTCATTAAAAAAAAAATGGGCCAAAGAAAATTTTTGAGTATGTTAATTAGAGCTTTTCTGTCTGGAGTTGTATCTTGACTACAAGAAAAAAAAAGCATTTTATTGAAAAGTTTATACAAAATAAACAAGCTACCGGGTCCTGAAAATTAAAGGATAAAAGTCACAGTGATATAATGTTCTCTGTGTGTGTAACATTATTGAACTTCTACTAAATTCCAGGGACTGCTTTAAGCACTGGGGGGAAAGCTATGAAGACATCAAAATCCTTGCCCTCATGGGGCTTTTAATATGGTAGGGGTAGGCAAAGAAAACACAAACAAAATAACAATCAAGGAATGCATATATTAGAAGGTGAGAGATGCTAAAAACAAAACAACAACAACAAAAGGAAGCTGGAAAGGAGAAGGAGTTTTGTGGGGTAGGTTGGATTTGACATTGAGTGGTCACAGTAGACCACACTGAGAAGGAACATTCAAAGACTTGAAGGAGATAATTTCGTTAATAATATTAATATATAATCAAATTTTATATATTATTAGTATATAGCTAGGTACATATAACACACGTTGAATCACTTAAAAAGTGGACGAGGAACTGAATTTACACTAAAGAAAGATTCAGAAACAGATTAGCGAAAGGCATGTGCTGGAGATGGTGTGGAGTCAGGAAATCATCTAGAAGACTGGTGCTTACATACTCCTCCCTATGTCCATATTTTAAATCTGTGATTCATTATTTGTCCCTGGAGTAAATCTGTCACTTGGGGTCTTGGAAGGATAACAGCTCCATAGGTTGGGTGAAGATGCACCTGTGCTATCCTGACTCTACCATGTAACACACCAACGTCTTTCAATGACTGGCTGCTTCTGAACGCATTCCAATCCAGGCGCTGCCCTTTGAAGACCCTTAGGAAGTAGGTACCAATATGCACAACTCAAAACTGAATGAAGTAGAATTCCGAGAAATCGACTAATATAGCCAACTTCAGCTAATTACTGAGTAGAAGAGAGAATCCCTTAACTCCCATATCACATTTCTCTGCCACACTTATCAGGACAAAGTAAAAGTGAAAACCCAACAAAATAATCTGGAATGTCAAGAGTATAAAATGCATGGGAAGGTTAACAGCAATTTGGTAAAGAGGTTGAAAGTATCATTAAGTTTGAAGTTAAATGCTATCATTGTAAAAATTATGCAAATGATACTACAGTGGTGCTCCTTAATATAAAATGTAGAAGGTAGGCCAAATTTTTAAAGAGAACTGGCAATTTGTTGATGTTTCTTTCATGAAGATGGCTTCCAAAGTCACAAAGGGCACTTTCATGTAGTTTAGAAAAATGGATCCTTTCCTGGAGTTGGGGATAGCTCAGTGGTGGGACCAGGCAAGAGGACTGCAGGTAAAACTTTCATCCTACTGGATGGATGTCACTGTGCATGCATGACCAGCACCAGACATTCTTGGCAGTCTGTTGCTTGAACTGGCTACCTTTCCGCACAGCCTCTTGGGGTGACTTCTATTCATCCATAAACTTTAACTTCATTTTAACAAAGATTAAATGAAAGTGCTATGTGCTCAGTACTATGTGCTCAGACTGGCGCATAGTAAGCCCTCAGTAAATGTCAGCTCCCTTTCTCTGAATATTCTCCAATATTTCTAAACTTAGAGGCAAGTTGGCTAATGGAAGAAGTGAGAGAAGCTCTACCTTTGTGGAATTGGTCATTTTCTTCAGTTTCTTATGTGGCTTCAACTTACAACATCATCCTTCTTGACTGATATTTTAAAAAATTCACAGAGGTGATAATAATATTGGTAACTTTCATAAAAGTCTATGAAAAGAAAGCAACGTTTTGGCCAATAGAACAATCTCAGATGAACAGATCTGAAGTGTCTGACAGATCTTCTATCCATCCTCTTTGTATTCATTTCCTTCCTAGTCTCAGTATTAGGTTTCTTCAAGCAACACACTTTTTTTTTTCTTTGTTGCACTGGGTATTGAACCCAGGGGTCATTTAACCACTGAGCTATATCCGCAGCCCTTTTAATTTTGAGACAGTGTCTCACTAAGTTGCATAGACTTTCACTAAGTTGTTGAGGCTGTCCTCAAAATTGCCATCCTCCTGCTTCAGCCTCTGAGCTTCTGGGATGACTGGCATGTGCCACACTGTACCCGTTTCAAACAACCCACCTTGAGACTATAAAATAAATATGGAGCATTAGCCAGAAAGAAATGGGTTTGAAGCCCAGTTCTTTCTTTTGCAAACTGCATGATTTGGGCTAAATTCCTTCATCTTCTTATCTGAATATTAGTTTCCTTATTGGTTTTAATGAAATGGGATAATAGATCTACTTTTCAAAATTTGTTGAAAAAATTAAGATTTCTACTTGGGCTTGTTTCTTCCTTTATTCTGACACCCACATGATGTCTGTAGGACAAGATCCATGTTCCTTGGTCCAAAGCCCTCCAGGAAGTCATTACAACCTCCTCTCCAGTCACTGTCATCTTCCATCTGCCCGCCACCACACAGTTCCTTTCTACACTGCCTTCGATGCTCAACTAATACCCAGATGATTTTCCAAATACACACTGACATTTCCTGTCTCAACACTGTTTTATATATTATTCCTTCTGCTCCCACTGGTTACTTCTCCCCACAGTCTCTTTGGGTGACTTATAACTTTTAACTTCAGTTTTACAAAGATTGAATGAAATAATATGTGCTATGGGCTCAGGACAGTGAGTGGCACATAGTAAGCCCTCAGTAAATGTCAGCTCCCTCTCTCTGACACAGAGCCCTTTTTGTAACTGTGTGGCATGGTCTTTTCATGTATCCTACTTTACTGGAGAGAGCTGATAGAGTGGCAGAGTGAAGAGAGCCTTACAATGAGTGTCACTCTGTCCCAGCTCCTCCCCTTCACTAACCCTGAACTTGAAGAGATCATGTAAGCTTCATGATCTTCATCTGGACGTCGGAGATAACATGGCTACTCTACTGGATGGTTGTAAGAACTAGAACTGATAACGATTTTATGGTGCAATGACAATAAAACCAGCTACTCTTGTATACTATTCAAATCACCCATATTCCTATTAGTATGTTACTACTAAACAGTGACACTCCTCCATATCTCTGTGAATGGGATCCAAAACATTTAATCCTAAAAATTACAGGTTGAGTTTCTGTGCAGTTAATTCTTGAATAAAGATGAGTTTGAAGCCAGGAATGAAATCCAATATTCAATCGCGTTACATCTGAATTTGCTTTCCTGCATAGTGTGTTACTGTGGAGTTCTACTATATTATCATATTATTACTATTAGCTATTCATAATCATTATGTAGTTTTTTTTTTTTTTTTTTTTTAACCTCTGCCTAATTTACTAGACTAGTTGCTTTTTAAATCCAAGACCATCTACTTTCCGGCCTAGTTGAGAATAGAAGAGTTGAGTGGCTTGTATCCACATCCTAGCTACATCATCGAATTCTGTGACCCTGGGAATATTACTTAGACTTCCTAAGTCTTGATTTCCTCATATAAAATGATGATGATGATAATAATGCTTACATTATAGAAGATTGCAAAGACGAAATGGGTTGACGCATGTAACAGAATCTGGCACCTAGTAAGTGCTCATTAAAGGTTAACAATCACAATCATCATCATCTTGTTATTGTGACTATTATGATTATTGTTATTGACCTCAGCACCCAGCAAAGGGTCTGTTTCTGTATTAGGCATCCAGTAAATCTTAGCTAAAATTTTTATCAAATCCCCTTAAAATTTGGAAGTTGTCATTTAGGTTTGCTTCCCAATTATAGGCTCAGTCCCCTTACAGGCATCTCCAGATGGCTGGGTGTGAAAGGATCACTCTCTAATTGGCCTGAATTCCCCAAAGTCAGTCATTTTCTCAGCACCATACTGAGGGCCCGAGGCCCTCTCACCCAGTTACCTCTCCTTCCTCCACCTCCTTCCACCAGAACTGGCCAGCCTCGGGGCAGTTGGCTTCTGTCTGTCTCTCCCAACAGCCACTGCCAAGGATGCTAGCCAGTCCTTTATTGGAGCCAGGTGGAGCTGGCAAAGCCAGCTGTTGTCCGCCTTGTGTTTCCTGGACTTGTGGATGCCAATCTTCCTCCTCCCTGGCTCAGGATAAATCTTTGGCATCCTTGCTCTTTTCTGCAAACCCAGGTATGGGGTCCCAATACTTGAGATTTTCCTTGTGGGATCGGCACTGTTAGGAAAGTGATAATCCCATCTTTCATTTACCTACATTCACACGTTTGTTTTGTTGAAAGTACATCAATGTAAATGAGACATGGCACGCTTTGCCCTCCAGAACTCCAAGAAAATAAATATACGGATTCCATAAGAGGGGAAGGGGGGACACCCTAAATATCTGTGCAAGCACCTTCTGGATCTGGGTGCTTTACACTGAATCCTCTACCTCTGGGCACCTCTTCTAGGAAGTTCCATTTGTAATTATGCTGAGCCACAAGCTGATTGATCTCTCTTTAGAGGGGAAGTGGAAAAACAGAACTTAAGTGTTTTCAGCATTCAGCTCTCCTAACTGCTCTAGCCACGGCAGGCTTATCTGGCGGGAGCTAGCAGGAAGCCTATAACCGCTTCATCCGAACTCTCCAAATGCTGGCAACAATTAAATGAATTCTTAAGAAGAGAATCAAAAAAGCAGGAGGCAAAATGAATGGCTTATCCAAGTGCTGAGGAAGGAGAGGCTGTGTATTCAAGATGGAAAGAATATAAATACACACACACACATGCATATTATGTTACATATCTATAAAAATGTGAAATGTTATTTATTTTGAGAATACCCAGTCATTTCCATCTGTAGTAAGAATCCATAATAACATTCTCTGTTTATATAACTCTTTTCACCTCAAGAGATCCCGAATGCATTTCAGACAGCTCTATATACAAACAGGCCAGGAGCTCCGCCATCTCTGAAACTGGTGGTAGGAGCCAAGGCAGAAAACGTGTGTGTGGCTGCATTCATCTCAGAGACTGCTGGTAGGGAAAGGGGACATGGTCAAGGGCAGCAGGAAAACCCCATGTTCTTAAAACAGTATCAGTGGGGCTTTTAATATCTGGATGACAACTCAAATTTTGATAGTTACTTAAGACAAAAAAGTTGAGAGCCCCATTTATTTACTCTGGAAGGATGGAATTGGCACAGGCAGGGCAAGGTTAGTGAGGCAGAGACTCCAGGTGGTACAAGTAAAGCAAAGATCACATTATATTCCTTCCAGCATATATGCTTGGTACAGGGAATATGCTTAAGATATGGACAATAAAAAAGTGACATATGTTGATTCATTGTACCCTTGTTTTCACCCATCATCTGCTTTCCCAACGAGGACTGACTGAATCATGTGGAATCCTTTCTTTTTCCTTCACCAGTTCAGTCCACAACCTAGCTGCTCTGGCTTCCACTTAATTCTCATTTTAAAAAATAGGAGAATTAGATGGCATCAATGATTTGCAGGAATTCACAGCTCAGAAGGAAGGGGAGATTTCTACATGGCTCTAGGAGTCATGCACTGGGAACTTCTGAGTATCCAGAAAACACACTGGAAAATGGTTGGTCCTTGCCCAAAGAAAGGACTCTGACCAAATGCCCATTTATCGGTGTGGCACCTAGAAAGCTTAAGCCATTCTTGTCTGATTTACAAACCAAAAAAAGAAAACTTGTCTCTGAGGAGAAATGTGGGAGATGGACTGATGGGACACATCCCACTGTGGAGAAGGAAGATAAGAGGTTCTGGTATAGAAGTAAATTTCCAGGTCCAGAGCACTCTGGTACCTTTAGGTAACCCTTTCAGTGCCCAGGTGTCTCCAGGGTGCTGGGCCTTCCCATAGAGACTTCCTGTGTTAGGGAAGTCCAATCTCTGAACACAGCCAGATCCTGGTCCCGTCCATCTCAGACATTAGCTTTTCTACATCCCAAGATCTCTGGGACCCCTAACCCCCACCATAAACTCAACAAACGGCATGTGGAGGGGCACAGAGATCCTGAATTCTTAAGGTCTTGAATTTGAAGTGGGAAAAGAGGCAAAGATACCTGATACAGAAGACAAGCCCCACTAGGACTCCTTGGGGCTATGCCCAGAAAAAGGGTTTGAAGGCAAACAGAGCAGGGGCAGAAGACCAAATGGACCATCCAAAATGTTTTGGGGAAAATTATTCCTTCCTATAGGTGTGCTTCCCTATGAATGTAGCCAGGAAGAACCCTAATAAAAATTAGTTTAGCACATTCAGAGCAGCCTGCTTCCAGGGAAGGGTTTCATGTGGAAATTGACTCTCAGGTCACCTCAGTGAGGTGAGTAGAGTAAAAAAAAAAAAAATGCTTACAAAGGAAATTGAGGTATAGGTCAGTCAAATGGCTGAACTCCTCTAGAGCAGGAGCCAGAACCTTCTCACTGCAGAATTTAAAGTTCTTCCCATGTGCCTTTCCCAAAGTTATAGTTAGCAAGTATGAGATCCCAATGGTTTTCCACCCAAAGTGATGGTTATGAGCATAGACTCCTTGTTGACCTTTGGAATCATCAGCGTTCATCTTTCCACCGGCATGAACAGGGGACGGGGAGAGGGGAGAGACCATGAGGAAAAGGTGAAGGAATTTTGTTTCCTCCTTACAGTTCCCATTTAATTCTTCCTTGCTACTGTTCATACCATCCAAAGGACACATTTGGAAAGAAACAGAAAAAGGGACACTAACAGACAAATAGATGGATTGGTGGGAGAAATTTTATTTTAAAATGGTATATTTCAATGAATTATTAAGAATGCATTTGTCCTTGTAAATAACACCACAATGGAAAAGAGAGTCTTTTCATGGCAGGATCAGAACGGTTCTTGTAATTTGGGGTTATATAGTTCAGACTATAAAATTACCAAGGTCCCAGAATCAGAGAGTCTTTCCTGAATTTTGGAAGAACTCATTCAGAAATAATAAAGGGACTATCTATCTCTCTGCACATTAGTCTAAACCCTGGAGCTCACTCTACCAAATAACTCAAGGCTTAAAAGAAAGGCTAATAGACCAGCGAGTTCAAGGACAGTATGGATATATTCAAGAGTGGCATGAACTCAGTGGGGTTCTGGGGGGTTTGAAGAATAACCATTTTTTTTCCCCTAGCCATGAAAGACAACTGTGCTTTCCCTAATGTGCTTCTTGGTGCCCCTATTAGAGATGACTCAGACTAGCTAAGATAACAAACAGGTCCAATGCGACATCTTCTTAAATAAGGAATGGGTCACTGTATTCTTTTTCTGGCCTTGAGGCAGATTGTACTCCCTGTTCTGAAGTGTCCTACAGCTGTTGGCAGAAATGTCCACATGTATGATCATCTAAAGAGAGATTTTTGTAAAACTGAGTTGGATGAGGACTTGCCACATATTCAGAAAGCACGTAATGTATATATATTTAATGGACTCTTATTCCAGAGAAACATAAACACAAAGGAATGTTCTTCAAATGCAAAAATTGCCAAAGGGAATCAGAGGTGCATCAGTCAATACAGGTTGGGTTTGCTACACTAAAACAAACAAACGAACAAACACACACCTTGGAATCTCTGGAACTTATGTGGACAAAGTCACTCACCACACACTCTAGCTCCACATGTCCATCTCTGATCTGCAGTGGAGATGGGATTGGGATCATCAACTTTCTCAGGGACACAGGCTGAATAAGTTTCTGCTACTTGGATGATCTCTATTTATAAGCAGAGAGAAGAGATGTGAATTGTTCGTTTCACACTGATTCTGACAGGTCTTTCCTGAAAATGACCCATGCCGTTTCATTGACCAATGCAAATCTCTCTGCCTTGGTTGAGGGGTTGAAAGAAGTAAAATTCTACCATGTTCAGAAGAAGGAGAACAAGAAATACCAGCCAACAACTTAAGAACTACCCGTGGAATAGTTCTTCATTTGGTTGCAGACAGCTGAGCTGATGTCATTGTGTGCAAGGTGCAGGGAACGGGTATCAAGTTAAGAAAGAGAAGGAAGAGCTTCCATATATAGCTTTCTAGAATAAGCTGGCCAGGGAAGCAGCAAATTCCTTTTCACTGGGTTTATTTTAAGAGAAACATAAAGACCTTCTCTAAGAAATGCTAAAGAAATCCCAAATATCTACGGGAGTCAGGTAGTAGCATAATATATGAATCATCCTGGGAAAAAGATATGTGTTAAACATATGGAAAGAATCGAAGGTTCCATAAAGATATTTCCTCTCTCCCATGTTTCTTCAGAAATGGAGCCTGCCCAATCAGCCTTTGAGAAGGACAAAAAGGGATATTCATTTACCACGGAACAAAAACAGTGAGAGGAATGATAAATGGTGGCTAACACCCAGCTTTAGCCCAAGAGCCAACAGAGAGCAGAGGAGACAGAGCAAGAGTAGGGAGCAAACGCCTCCTGGAAAGAGAATTCGGCTCTAGCCGATTGCTGCCATGTGGGGAGGAGTTAAGTCCAGCACGGCCGGATTTTCCAACTTCACTTTTTAAGACCAGAATTCTTGATGTGTACATGCAATCTCCCATTTTTAAATGTTGATGCAATTACTTTTAAAGGACACTGTGAGCCGAACAAACAATGTAGGCTGTGGATCTGGGCAATGGCCCATAGGTTCATGGCTTGTGCTGGAAGGAACAATTCTGTTGTAAATGTGGGTGTGGCAGGGAACCAGGGATGAAGCACTGTACAGTCTCTAAGATTTTGTTGGGAATCCAATAAATAGTAATAAACATTACCCCTTTATTCACTACCCCAAATTAAAAAAAAAAAAGACAAAGGGGTGAGCAAATAAGGGCTAAATTATAACTTTGGGGCAGAAGCAAGCAAGGCTGGGAATGATGGACAGCTGAGATTCCTAGAATTAGAGACTTTCATTTCCAAGATTGCTGGAGGACTGGGTCAGGCCTCTCCTATACTCCTCCTTACCTCGGGCAAACACCCCAAAGGGGATGTGCTCCCCATGAGCAGCTGGGGAGAAAGACAGCAAAGGGGCAGAGGTGTTGGTTCCTCCTTCAAGATCCTCCTATCAGATGACCCATTCATCTTCCCACTAATGGGGGGGGGTGTGGCAGTGGTGAGGGAAGTGGTTGGTAGAACCCAGAAGTATTTCACACACCCAGTAGTGATGGGGAAGGCAGGATCCTCCTCAACAGTTATTTCCAGCCAAGGCCACCTCTAGCACACAGTGCATCTTTGTGCAAGTTACAAAAAGGCACTCCACCCTGGCAGATGAATTGCAGAAGGGCCCTTTCCTCCTGGCCAATGCAGCCCCAGCCTAGGGCACACAACTTGGCAAGCAGCACCAGGGCTAGCTTCCAGCCCACACTTGCCTACTCGGCTGGGTGCCTAAGTACAAAAACCCACAACTGCCCATAGCAGTCCTGCTTCAGACTGCTAATAATCCTATCAATTCGATTCCAAAGTCTTCAGTCTCCAAAGTAACCACATGGTGTAGAGCACCCACCCACTGTCCACCTCAAACAGTTGGAATTAATATTGGTCCAGGCTGTGTCAAGTCTGTGAATGGGGTGGAGCAGAGGAAAGGTTGACTGCCTGGCATAGCCTGTGGCTTTTTTATATTATTATTATTGTTCTCTCAATTTCACAATCATTAAGTTGGTACAAATTTCCAAAGAATGAACAGCCATTTTTTTTTTCAGCATGTCAGAATTTAGTGAGGCTATAATCATTTCCTCACAATGTTTTTTAGTAAAGAATATATTAAGGGAGACATTGTTTTAAAAGTTTCCATGTACAACTGTGGCTTGTCCCACATTCTTTGTATTCAGATGTCAGACTGTAATTGTTGGTTAGCAGCAAGGTTACCGGATGGGTTATAAAATGCATTTCAAATGAATATCAAAAGGACTTAAGGAAATACAATTAACAGCTGGTGTAGTTGAGGCAGGCTCCATGTTCATTGCAAAAAAAAAAAAAAATACAATCTTCATTAGCGTAGCACATATTTCTGTGTCCATGATATAACACCTTAATTTCTGGACTTCAACCCAGGAAGAAAAAAAGGCATAGGGCTCTAATTAAATAAAACAAAATGAAAAGGAGTGGAAAATTCTATTTATCAGAGGTGAGAGACATGCCTAGGAAGGGAAAAAAAAACAGAATAAAAAATAAAGAATATTTAGATGATGTCTCCCTAACAGTTCACACCCAGGGGACCAGGATCAGCACAGCCTCTAGAGAGATCCTCAGGATGTTACGCTTCTGTATCAGTCATATCCCTCTGCATCCTTCCTCAAGCTGGGTGCTTTGGAAAAAAACAAAATGACATGTTCTTTGCCACTTATTTGGAAGTTAGCTCTTTCCTCTATTGCAATGCCAACAAACAGGATTCTACATTTCTGCCAACCTATTTCCAGGTCACTGGTGTGTTTAAAGAAAAGAAAGCAGACCTGGCTGTCTGGCTAATCTGAAAAGGCTGCTCTTTCAAAACTGCTTACTACCTACCCATTCATTCATTCATTCACCTGATTTTTATCAAGCATCTCTACACAGGCAGAATGGGTAACTGCTTCTGCAGCACCTCTATCATTCCTTTATGAGCCCAGGGGATGAAGCCAAAGGCGCTCTTGTGCATAGTTTAAAATCCTCACTGATTTTCTCAGTGAGATGAGAAAGTGACCCATCTACCCTTTAATAACTATTTGAGGAATAAACAAGCAAATGAGCAAACAAATTCACTCCATCCCACATGTAATTTGATGCATGTAAAAAAAATAAGGAAAACATATTTACCATAACTTTCACCTTAATGTACAGAGAGCTATTGTGAATACAGGGAGGGGCTCTTTGCAAGGAACAAGAACAAAACACCCCTGTTCCAAACTAATCTTGGGCAGAAGGCTGTGGCTGAGCCCTCTGGTGTAGGGCACATGATTTCCTTCATTTATCTTCCTAATGCTACTTGCAGATCTATAAGGTGAAAAGTAGGCTCACAGATAAATATTCTTAACGTAAGATGCCCATGAAGATGAGCTTGCTTTCTCCTCTTCTCTCTTCCCTCACAAAGATAACAAACAGAGGAGGAAAGCGTGGCACATGGGGAAGTGGAGTTAAAATGTACTGCACGTTACTAATCCTAACATAACATTGGCAGCTTGCGCAATCCCCCTGCCAAACCCAAATTAACACACTGCCTTACTGGAAGGCAAAGGCTGCAGCTATATTTATAGCTCAATTAACAAGTTTCATAACTAAACCTCCAGAAGTCCTAGGCAAACCTGACAAATGCTATGCATCTTAACACCACGGTGACCCTGCCAGAATGCCACCATCTTCTAACGGGGAACAACTCCTGCTATCACCTTGCAAGAACAATGATGATTGGCACTGGCCCATCCGATAGAGGGAGGCTGGCTGGGCAACTCAGCTCTTGTCAGGGGTACGTCTCGTAACAACTCCCAACCAACACACATACGGTGGATTCGAGCAGGCAGTTAATTCCTCCTTTTGCAGACGAGGGAAATGCCTGCTCCTCCAATGGCTGCAGAGTATGACTGCCATCTTATGACTCAGGAGCCTTGGTCCTTCCGGGAACAGTATAACAGAAACAGAGTACGTCACTTGGAGGGTATTATAGCTTCCAAAGAAGCAGAGAACTTCTTCATAATATCTTCTAAGCAGGTTATTTTTGCTAGAGGGAAAAAGGTTCTTCAGAGGATTATTAGTGCACTCTTTGGGTACAGTAAAGAATTTTTAATACAGCGCTTGACTCAGAGCAATCTGCCTACAGAGTCCAGGTGGGCTTTCCCTTTATTCAGGAACAACATCAATGTTTGCATGTCACAGTGCCCTGTGATAAGTTATTTGCCTGCATGTCTGGTTCCTGCATGGGACCCTGAGCTCTTTGAGCCCATAGAGGGCGAAGCATTCTGCAACACTATACCCTCCATAGCACTTCGCTCAGAATGAAGGGGTAGTAAGGACTAAGCATTTGGGAATGAGGAAATGAATCCATGAATGGATGCATGAATACATTAATAGATAAACAGTACCATTCTCCCACACACTGTCAGGATGCGTCATTCTGCAAGCCTCTGGCTTTAATTTTCAGGCTAGAGTTAAATGAATATCACACACCTTCCTACCCTCTTCATATCACTCCAAACCCATCTCCAGCCACCTCTGTCCCACCTCTATTCTTCATCAAGAGCTGAGTATTTAGGTCAAAGAAATTGGGGAAAACTCAATTTGCCAGTCAGTCAGAACCCCCAATTTCTGTTATTTGAAATCTGTTTCTGTTATTTGAAACCCTGGGCTATTAACAGAGAAGATGGCCAACTCTTACTATTTTAATGTATCGAGGTATACGCCCTTGAGTAAGTTACTAATTCCTGAATAATATTTCCCTTGTCTGTTTACAAGGGGTTTGATCTTAAAGTGCCTTTACCATGGTAAAATATTATGCTTTTTTACCATCTAGTCACACCTACACACATTAATGGCATGCATCTTTGTTTACCTATACTTAAAGGATGATTGGAGAAACTATTTTTAATACATCCATACTTCTAAATCTGGTATGAGAGAATCCACAGTTTTGTTTTTTGTGTTTTTTTTCCTCCGTTCAGCTCTGATTTCTGGACCTTCAATTCTTAAGCACAAGTTATTCCTTCCAAAGAATACAAATAGACCATTTTCTCAGGACAACTTTGTGGCTGCTGAGAAAATATGTAAAGTTACAAGCACAGGATAAAGATGATAAGACAAATTGGGTGCTGTCATCAACAGATCCAGAGTAAGACCCCTGGGGAATTTCTGCCAGGGTTCAAGATCTATTGCTTCTTCCTGCTTCTCAAAAAAGACCTGGAACAAAGATACTTTTGCGATACCTTAAAAGAAGTTTCCATTGCACAATATGGTCCTAAAATATGTTAAGTGGGACAAGTAATCTGTAGCTGCTATTATAAATGTAATTTGAATGTTTAAGTGCTTCTGGGTAGGTCAGTGACTTCCCAGTTGATCACTGACTCTTGTCACTCCCTGTCTTAATCCTCAATAGATTGTTATGTCCCACAAAGTGTAAGACATCCATCTGTTTGTTCACTCTTAGGTCCAGTTCTTACAAGGATGCTGGGCTCATTGTAAATTCTCTACACCTATTTACAGAATGAATGAATGAAACTCTTCAACTACCTGTTTCTTCTCAGAGCTTCCACCAGGCTTTTGATACCATTGAGACAGCTTTAGTTCAACAGAAGCAAATCAGGCGCAGGGGATACTGAGAAGAATAACACAGAGTACCCTGTCTCAAAAACCACACACTTCAGCTCACAAAATAACACACTAGTTTCGATGAAGGAGATATGCTAAGAAAAAAAGGGGGGGGCCTGGAAAAGATTGATAGGCAAGCAGGAAACATTTGTAATGTGCCTAGGCGGGTAACATGTCCATTGCGTGGATAGGAGAGGGAGAGCATTCCTACACTGAGAAAACTGGCTAGGCAAAGCCGCAAAGCTGTGAGAGTAACAATCTTTCCAGGATTGTGAAGGTCCTCACAGACCTAGTGGAGCAGTTTAGATGCTAAACTCCATGGAAAGAAGTGCTGTTAAAGGATCTCAAGTAGGCCATGCAAAGAAGAGACTGATGTGATAGAAAGTACCCCGATGTCACTGCAGAGGATTGGCATGAGGCTAACTCAGAGGAGAGATGGTGGGAAGCTAGAGGAAGGCAGGGTGCATTCAGTTTCTCCTGGGAGACATCTGTGCTACAGAAACTTTGAAGACAGGATTACCAAGTGAGGTAGCAAATGAAGAAGAAGAGAGACAAGCATGGTCCCGAGTGGCTTGGGGGAACTAAGTAGATGGTGTTGGAGAAGGGAGGCCAGAAAAGTAACCAGCAGAGGACATCACTAAATTGACAGCAACCTGGTCAGTGGTGGCCTTTTAAGGAAGTTTCAGGAAAAGGTGGGCAATACAAGTAAATTCAGTGATTTAAAGAATGAGTGTGATATGAAGAATCAAAGGCCTGCAGAAGAAGGAATCATTTATTTATTTGTTCAGAAAACTGGGTGAAGGAAGAGGGGAAGGCTGACTAGGCAGAGCACAGAAGAGTTTCAGGGCTATGACACAGCAGTGGTGGATGTATGTCCAAACCCACAGAATGCACAGTACCAAGAATGAACCTGAACATCATCCATGGCCGGTGAGTGACAGAGAACAACAGTGGAGCCCATCAGTGGTAACAAGGCCCCCACAGAGGTGCTGAATGTTGACAGTGGCCACTAGGGAAGGGATGTGTGGGAGCTCTCTGCACTTTTCTGCTCAGTTTTGCTGTGAACTTAGAACTGCTCTGAAGACGAAAGCTTTTTAATTTTAAAATATCTGGGGGAAGGTGAAGAGCAACGAGATGGAATTTTGAAGAGAAAACAAAGAAGTCAGGGAGATGATGGTTTACTCTCTTACAGGCACGTGCACGCACACGATGAAAAAGACTTACCTAAGTAGACTTATATGTAAGTGTTTTTGTGCTTAGAATTAGTCTGAGAGGGAAATATTTGAGAGAGGAAATGTAGCTGATGCAAAAAAAAAAAAAAAGTCCTTGGCAAGGACTTAGAACAGTGCCTGGTGCATAGTAATTGCTCAATAAATGTTATGTTATTATCACTACTATAATATCTATTACTTTCTTCTTTATCATACAGTAATTGAGGTGATGACCTCAGCTCACTAATTAGGCCATTAGCTCACACAGGAAGGGCTGTGAATGCTTCAAGTTCATATTCCTTATGAGCACTTAGTACAATTCCTTGAACAGAATATTCGTTTATTGATTCATTCCTTCAACATATTTATCGAGCAAATGATAAAATGGAAATCTATTTTGGGTGGTCATTTTGGCTTCTGCCCTTATTTCAAGTAGACTTTAAGCATTTTTATACTTAACTTTGAAGTACCATATGGTGTGTATTAAACAAATGGCCTTGGCCCTCTCCTATTACAACACTACTCTTGTAGGCACCAATTATGAGCCTTTTAGCCACGTTGAACATAATTACAATACTAGAAGAAGGAGACTGAGGGCTGCGGAGGGGGTAGTTTCAGAGATTCCACAGTGGCAGCAAGGATCGGGCTCCTTCTGTTTTCCTGCTATTCTGGTGTCTCTTGTCTTCACCCAAAGGGTAGCCCTCAGCATCACAAGATGGTGGCAATAGCTCTAGATTTCAAATGTAGACAGAACAGCCAGGGGACAAGAGATTATTTCTTCCTGGATACCTTTCTTGTGAGAGGAAACCTTTCCAAAAGATTACAAGTCAAAATTGGGCTTCACACTCACATCTCACACCATTTTGAGGAAACAATGGGGGATGGAGCCACCATTTTTGCCTTAGAATCAGCACAAGCCATCCCTTGGAAAGAGAAACAAGATTTTCAGGACATGTTTGCAGAGGACAGTGGACCCTGGAATAAACAGGGTTCGATTTGGATGGATAAAGGTATAGACTTAGGGTGGAGTGGAAAAGTGGATTTGGGGTAGGAAGTTGTTAGTGTTATACTTGAATCAAAAAGGATACAGCAAAAGAAAAGAAAAAAAAGATAGGATACAAAGTAGCACCCATCCAAATTTACTTTTGATTCACTTTTGAGCCAACAGAAGATATACAGTAAAATTATGAATAGGTACACAATGACCTCAAGTTTAAACCAGGTGGTAAGAGAAGGACATTGTCAAAGTGTTTCGGGACTAAGTGCACATGTGCCCTGCTGTCTCAGGACAGTTTCCATGATTCAGGGAGAGGGACATTATTCATTTACTCCACTAACATTTGAGTGTCTTTGGTCAGATCTAATATCAGAATCTGGAAATAAATACTAATAAATCAAGTTCCCTTCAGTAAAAGAGGATATAATCTAGAAGAAAGACTAGCATCTAAGCAAATAACTATAACATATGTTTATAGGTAAGGAAGAATGTACTAGGCATAGTGTGGCACAAAATTAGCCATGTTTACTTTTATTTGGGGGCAGGAAGAATTTCATGAAATAATGTGATGTTGGAACTAGGTCTTGAAAAATAATGGATTATCTGCCAGATGAAAAGGGGCTTGGAAGGGCATTTCAAAAAAAAATGGCTATAATATAGAAGTGTGGAGTAGTGTTTCTATCCCCATGCAACTCCAAGTGGATATGGATGGCTAGAGAATAGAGTACAGGAAGGAGCGAGGATGGGGTGATCTTGGAAGGAAGGAAATGATGGAGGGCTTTATTGGGTCTGTTGGTCTGTAATAATTGGGTATTTTATGTAATAAGTAACACTGAAGACTAATAAAGTGAATCGACATTTTAAAGTATTGCTAAAAGCTGGGTTGAAGAGAGTCTGAGGTGAGAGCAAGACTGGAAGTAGGTGTTCAGTTTAGACAGTGCCTCCATAGAGCAGGCAAACACACAGTACCGCTGGAGAGTGGAGAAAGAGGAGGGATAAAATACTTGATAGAATGTGGAGGATCCTGAATGTGGAAAAAGATATGGAAAAATCCAGAAGGACTGAATAGGTAAAAGTATAATCAAGACAGAAAAAATAAGAGTTGTTCAAACAGAGGGCGATCAATTCATGCAGGTTTGTCTGGGACTTTCCCATTTTTAGCAACTAAAAGATCTACATCCTTGGAAACCCTTCAGTTCCAGTCACACCAGGACAAGTGGTTACCATATATGGAAAAGTAAATTATGAGGGGAATAGAAGTTCAGTTTGAACGATAATGAATTCCAAATCTATTGTACAGAAGAGCTTTCAATTTGCATCTACTTGGCCCTCAAACAGATGGCCAGTTCAGTGAAAATTATACCAGCAGCTAGCATTCACTATCTACCCTCAAAAAGGTGGTTTTAAAACAATTTTCCACATTTCTACCACACAGCTTTCACATGGTTAATGTGGGAGGTCCTAGCACAACTGGTTAAATGATCTTTCTCCACTGGGGTTCATGGAGATACAACATAAAGGATGATTGATGGACACTTTTTGAGCCATTTATGCAAAGTGCTAAAAAATTATCTATGAAAGGAATAAGTACTATTGTAACCCATGGTCATTTTTATCACAGAGGTTACCATCTGTTTTCACTACCTACAAAATCATTATTCATTCAGAAAACAGAATGCTCCCATGTCTTATTAATCTTTGTATCAGAAAGCCATATCTGTTGTCTACATATATAAGCAAATAATTTGTTGCAAAAATGAATTATATTAAGTCCATAAGTTTACATATTACACTTACCACACATTGACTCAAAACAACTATAGTCCCCAAATTTATTTACCTTAAGAAAATAAAAAACAAATAAGTATTTGAAAACACTGGACAAGGACATTGGATGTTTGAACAAGAGCTTTGAGAGGATTCTAGACATTCAGTTTAGTTTAGCACAAGCCTAGAAACATCATAGTGAGAAGGAAGTTCCCTTGAATACACTTATTTGTGCTTGAGACCAATATTGTCCCACCAATAGTCTGCTCTATAAATTGACCCCATGCTCAGAGTCCCCAAAGGTCTTATTTAAAACAATGGGGAAGATATTGAGGATGGTGTGCAACTCTTAACTTGGCAATTCCCAATTCTGATTTAAACCAGACCTTTAGTGTTATTTTAACATAGGTTTTGGATTTAATTATCTTAAATGTCTAAAAGAATGCATACAATTCCCCAACTGTTTATCTCTTTTATGGTAAAATCTCTTCCCCTATCCCTAGAAATCTGTTTTAATTATTTAATCAGTTTGGCTGAAACTCACAAAGCATTAAATTGTTAGTTGTTACTTAACATTCCTTATAAATTGCATTTATTAATTTCTGGATAGAGACTTGTCCATTGCTACAGTAATTTAAATTAGTACCACATGGTTACAGACTGCTGCTGAATAATGATTAAATCTTTGGGGCAAATTCAGTCTTTTAAGATATTTAAATGGTACTAGAGATAAGCTAACCAAATTTGGGCTCAAGAAGTTACAATTTATCAAAAACGTAATAAACCATGGACAGAATGCTCATCGCAAGCAGCACATAATGTGGTCCATGAAATGACATTTTAGCATCTCTCACTGTGGTCACAGGGAAGTGTGCTGACGGTGCAGCACAGCGATGCTCCATTGATATCTGACACTCGCCATCTACAAGGTGCTGCGCAATATTGTGGCTTTTTATACATAGAAGTCCCCCTGATACTCTATCAGTCATTTTGTTACCCATCACCGTGACATATCTCTTTCCTGGCGGTTTAATTTCTCAGGCACAAACAATCAACAGAACACCAAACCCTGTGAAATCCTGGAAACAGAAGGAGTTCTAGGGTCTTGGTGGTGCTTCAGAATGATGGAAGTCACTAAGAGAAATAGCTGTGCTGGAAATATGGTGAAGTTAAGGAAGCTAGCCTGGGTCATAGTTAGAGAAGGCTCTAGGGTTCAGGGCTTCTTACCTCCAATCCAGAATGTGTCTTCCACAACTTTACCCACCACCAATTCCTTTTAATAGGCTGATCCAATCCTGGACCTTAAAACTTGCTTGGATCATTGAAATAACCTGATCTTTTCTCACCAGTAAACCAACTGGGGAAATTAAGTGATGTAAAATGAAATATTCCCTTTAAGATAATTTTTTTTTAAAATAGGGCAACAGGCAGGAGCAGGGCATGAGGGAGGCCATAAGTACCTCCTACTGGAAAGACTACTGAAACACTCAGGTAAAATAGCAAAATCAACTCATAAAATAATAGATTCATCTTCCTGCAGCTAAAGATAAATATTAAATAATCCTAGGTGCTGCTGGCTGAAAATTAATTTCTGTAAGGCAAATAGTCTAGTACGTATATGTGTTTCAATTTCTGTTTGGCAAGGTGCCTATTTTGAGCATCCTGCGCAGACCTTTGAAGTACACGGGCTGCTCTGATAAAGCAGATGCTTAAACAAGAATTGCTTCCTCAGGGCTCCTCAGCACTGTAGAAAAGTCTGTTTTGGATCGTCAGGCTCCCAACTAATTCCAGGTATTCAGCCTAAAAAACACAACATTTTTTAATACATTAATGATACATTGCAGCCCTTCTGCATTGAATTGTGCCAGAAGATAGGAGTGACATTCACTTATTAGAGGAGTCACAAAGTACTGAACCACTGCAATTTGTGTTCCCCAAATTACAGTCAGGTGCAGTTACCCGCATGGGGCAGGTTGAAACAGGATACACAATGAGGAAAAAAAAAAAAAAGATAGAGCCCTCTAATGATTAATTTACAATAGAAAGACGGAACAAAGGGCAAATAGTACATTGTATTCTAAATCATGAAACTATCACAGTCATCCTGCCTGCCTACTCTTAGACTGAGAAAGACCCTTTTCATCCCTCCTAGATGTTTTAACTGTTCTGCTTTAATACTCATGTTTGGCAAATCACATCAATTGTCCCCAGAAAGCCAAACATGCTCAGCATCACTTCCAATGAAACTTTCAAGAATGTTAAAATAAAAGTGACCACCAAAACAATAACGGATCCACAATCTGAACTTTCTTCCCTAAAATGCCATCCTTAAAAAAAAAATTACGAACAATTATTGCAGGAAGAATCTTCCATGAGTAGCAATGGGGAGTCAAGTATGTAGCTTTTGGACAAACTGTATTCTTATTTGTCATGGAGGAAAGAGCAAAGTTGCCCTGGCCAATGAACAGAGAAACTGTTGCTTCAAAGTCTACTTAGGTTTTTCTCTCCAGAAGGTTTTAACAGAATGCCAGGTCTATAAATGACATCATGAAGTGGAATCCCCTTACTTTGATATTCTACCAACACTCCATGCCTCTTTCCAGAAGAAGGATGCAACCCAGCCTCCTGACCAAATTCCATCTTGTGCCTCTGCATTCTGTCTCCTCTGAATGCCTCCTGGAACTTCATCTGGTCTTCATTCCACGCTGTAAATCAATATGAGCTGTTGGAAAATTGCTCTTAAGGTGGCTGCACTTCAGTACTGGGCAACATGACTCATGAATATTTTTAACAGCCAAAGCCATATGCTCCTCTCCTCTGTAGGAACATGGGCTGAGTGAAGCTGCTTAAACCACACACAGTGTGACAGCCACTGCCAAGCATTTAGGGAAGACATTTAGAGGTTGGCTGTTCTCATAGTCAGAGATAGAGAAGGTCCTTGGTCAGAGATAGAGAAGGTCCTTGATTTCATGAGCGAATACCAGGGGACACAGAGCTAAAATATGAAAAAAAAATGAGGGTTTATTTTTGTGCTCTTATTTTTTTTTTAATTTTTGTTTCTATGCTTGATTTATTTTACACATCGGTTAAGGGAAAAGCTCTTTTATCAAGTCAATCTTCAAGTGAACCCAGCCACACTCCCACCTCTCTCTGGCACTCTTTCCAAGTGTTCTGGCAGGGTTCTGGGTACCTGGGAGATGCTGCCTACGAGCCCACCAATGCTCAGAACTACACAAGAGGGAAAAAAAAAATCTCCTCTTTTTTTTTGTGATAGGATGGTTTCAAAATGCAAATACATCCACAGACTGATGGAAAGTTGGAGCATGTTTTGAAGACCAGCTTTTAGGGGGAAGAGGGATCTGTGTCAGAAAGAGGAATGAAAGAGATAACAGAAACACTGTTGATTTAAAGGAGATGGGGAACAAGATGGAACAACGTAGAAAAATGAAAGGATGCAGAAAGGACAAGACTGGGGACAGCCAGAGGCTCATCTTGTTCATGACAGGCCTTGATTTCTATCTTTTCTAATGTCATTTTCTAAATTTTCAACCTTGTTTTACTTTTAAATAACCATCTATTGAGAATTGCTGAGCCGTAGTTGGCCGGCTGAACTTATCTGATGACCTTTCTGGGTATGTTTCATGATCTGTGTTTAAGAGCCTGGCATTTCTCAGCACTATGGGTCAGGGGATGTGGCTGTGAAAGGGACTCATAGGGTTCCTGCCCTCCAGGATCTTATAATGGTGTTTGATAAGTGTTATGGGAATACCATATGGATTAAAAGAAGGGTTTCCAGGGAAAGTGAGCCGAGACTTTCATGAAATAGAGAAATAAGTCTAAACACCTCAATAAGTCTATTGTCACATCATTAATTTAAGAGGACTCTCCTCTTCACATAAGAAGGCAACTGACAAAGGGCAGGGGGAATAAGCAGAGCTTTTTAGAGGGCAGAAAATGTAGAGTGTCACCAATCCAGTGGCGCCAAGGAAGAGGCTAGCTGCAGGGTGGGGTGTGGAAGTTCAGTCTTAACCTTCAGTTTATAAAATGTACCTTCTAGCTCCAGGCCCCAAAGCCACTGCTACTTATGCCCTCCCTCTCCCTCTCTCTTAGTCAAATGACTTCAAAGTAAGCAAATTCAAGTGAAAACTAATACATTTGGCTTATACACACACACACACAAACACACACACACACACACACACACACACACACACACACACACCATGCAATCTGACTGCAAGCACAACCTATGCCCTGCAATACTTGGTGATAAGGTTTCTGAAGCCTCAGTTCTTTTCCACTATAAACGGTACTTGTGAAAGGTCTGGTAGATGTGAAAGTGCTTCGAAAATGAATGCCACCAGAGTCTTGATATTTGTAGATCAAATGCCCAACTCTGCATGGCCAAGTAAGATTGCTGCCAAACATGCCTGGAATAGCCAGTCAGATTAATAGTCTTTAATCTGACCACACACCTTCTGTGAGAATTATATGTATAACTACCTTTGACCAATGCCCAGGATGCTGAAGACTTTGATTTGTAAAAAATGCAATCATCCAAATGCTTAGACTATCTCATGTCAAATATCCATATGGTTGGGGGGGGGATTAATATTTGCCCTTATCTACAAAATATCTGAGGGATGGATTGTTCACTTTTGTTGAGATAGGTTGATGTCTCTTATACATGGCTTTAATTATTTTCCCCATTTGCTTTTATATGCACTTTCACTCCTGTTGTGGCAGGGTTTTATTATTATTATTATTTTTAATCCCAGAAAAAAGGAAAAGATTCAATGCAGACAAAGAACAAATGCTGTAAAAATCGACTGTAATAATGTGTTCAGTGGGAACCGTGGTCATTGTAGGGTAAAGTTGCACACCTACTCGTTCTTTTGTGATGGTTGTGTTTTTACTATTTCAAATTTAATACTTTTTCTAATATATTATATGTTACCTCCCATGTATTTAAGCTGTACTTAAAAGCATGCTAAGAACTGGTAATTCTTTAATGGTTGTTCACTTACAAGCGATTGTGGGTCATTACACAATCATTTAAAGGGCATTAATGAGAACCATTTAATGGTTTTAGTAGAATATCATTGTAAGGGACAGGGGAAAAGTTACTGGCTGTAAATTTTTATGACCATTTCTTACAAAACGTATTACTTTAAAGATTTATGTACGTAACAATGAGTACAATAAAAGCCATGCTAAAAATAATTTGAAATCAAAGTAATGCATATAGATAAGTCTCTGCTCTGCTGAAATGGGGTGGGCTGTTTAAAAAAAAAAATCTTTCTTTTCTCCTTCCTTTCTTCTTTCTTTCATCTCTCTCTTATTTTCCTTTCTCTTTCTTTGCCTTCCATCCTTGCTCCTTCCATCTTCTTTCTTAAAGGATACTTTCAGTACCAGGAAAGTTTTTGCTTTAATGAAAACGATTATAGATTGAAATCCTAACCAAAATGCTTTTAGTTGGGGGTGGAGAAAATACATAAGTAATAAAGCAGGGGCAATATTGCATAAAATGCCCCAAATGTAGTGAATCTTTGTTTATAGACCTTTCCCTTGATATATCATTATTTTAAACTATTTCCTCTTATATAGCATAGGACTAAAATAGAAAATCCAATACTTTCTAGGACATCACTCCCTAAGGTAGGACAGGGGACTAAAAAGGAAGAAGAACTGGTCCTGGTGGTATACCTGTAAAATACAGACAGAGAGGCCTCATGCCTACCCAGAGGAGCCCCATGCATCCTGCTCTATGCAGCCATCTTTGGAAAAAGAAATGGGTGTTTGAGAAACTGACTGTACTGAGGGAGTAACCTTATTAAAGTGCTTTCATAACACAACAGTCATCATATTATGCCCCGTTTTTGTCCACTTGTGATTCTCTTAGAATACATAATGAGTAAGACAATGCTCCTTTCCCAGTATTCTTGCATAAGCAGGAAGATATTTCTAATTAAAAAGGTAGAGTTAGCGCGGCACATGAAATGAACAGAAGCCTATCTCTAGAAATGCTGAAATTTTACTGTTTGCATTAAGTAACACTTATATTTCTCTCTTATTCTAGCCCAATACCCATTACCAATAAGAGGAAGATTTAAGATAACTTGGTCAAAAGATGGTGAATTACAACTTTTAATTAAAATGTAGAAAATAGTTGCTTTAAAATAAACATGATAATATGTTCACAATCATTAATATTTCATGGGGAGAACAACAGAAGCAACCTGAATATTTTAGAATGTGACATTATAAAGTCAGGCAAAGGGAATTTTTAGAAAGTTATAGATGTCCCAGAGAGAAGATTGTGCCATTGCTACCCTCTATTTCTAGTCATCTTCAAAGCCCTAGCAGAATGTGACCCACACACCTGGATCCATAGGAATCTCTTTTCTTGACCACACTCAGACCAAGCCAGGGTTGGCAGAGATGGTAAGATAGTAAGGCAAGCTCTGGGTTCAACACAGTATATTTACACCAAAAACGATCAATAAATCTATATTGATGACTGAGAGAAGAGCTCATTTCTTGATATGACCTATACATCTTCTTTTTAAAAAAACACAAAATTTTAGTAAGAATAACACAATTGCTACAACTTAGAATAATGTCATCAAAATCATCATGCATCTTAATTTTAAAAAGAATTTCAACAAATCTAATGTGGGACTGAAATATATTATTGATGCTGTGTTCTAGATTGAATGTAGCAATATGATTTTTCCATCTAGAAAAGTATTCAATTGAGAACATAATAAATTCATATTCAGGCATACTTAGCTTCCCACCACCCAATATTATCTCCAGCTCTTCCCCTACATAAATACCCTATTATCATTAAATCTTCTTAGACTGAATGGCTGAGTGGTCTTCTCTCCTTCTTTACATTTGTACAGATTCTTGCCAGCAGTGAGCCTGATCTACTCCCTATCCACATGTTCTGTTTTGTGTATACTACAGATTCTCTATTTTTTCAGGTAATAGGGTTTGAATTCAAGACCTCACATAAGCTGAGCCACAACCCCAGCCCTTTTTTATTTTAAGACGTGGTCTTACTAAGTTGCTGAGGGTCTCACTAATTGGCTTGAGGTCCCCCTACCTGAGCCTCACAAGTAGTGAGGATTAGAGGTGTGTGCCACTGTGCCCAGCTCACATTCTCTCTTTATTGCTCAAGCCTTCTTCTTCTAGGGAGCTTCAAAAATTGAAATCTGCCACTAACTGTTTAGGTGAACCATGGGAAGGCAGGACTGTTCACAAGGCAAGTCAGGCACTCTTTGGGATCCTCTGGCTTTATCATCTCTAAAATAAATAAATAATCGTGTCTGCCTTGTAATGCTGTTGTGATAGTTCCATGAAAAACATATGCAGCTAAGCACCTGAAACAGCTTAGTTTCATAAGAAATTGTTGTTTCTTCCTTCCTTCTTGTTTTCCCTACCTTTTGGCTTTAGAGAAATCCCTAGGCTGTTGTTATGGTGATCTGTAATATTTACTTTCTTGTGACTTGCAATCTTTTTGTTTTGTGGGCCTTCATTCCCCATTATTTCCCCCAATTAGTCAAAATACCCCCCAAAAAGGGTCCCTGATTTATGTATCATCTTATCTTCTGCCTCCCTCATCTAGCATCATTCTCTATGCACAGTTAGGATCAGTAAATACTTACTAGAAGAATGCATATTAATCATTTTCTGTAATGTTGGAAATAATTCTTAATTTTCATTCAAAAAAAGGGAACAAATGCTCAACAAAGTATTTTATCTTTGCATTTTCTGGTATACTGTATAAGACAGAATTTACATAGAGGTCAGGATGATTCAAACTATCTGTTCTCCAGTTATTTCTCATCACATGAGCTCAATAGTCCCATAAAATACAGGTATCACTAATGAAGCCAAGATTATACATTCAATTTCAATATGAGTTTTTTTTTTTTTTTTTTTTTTTTACAGAGAGGACTTTTCTATGCCAAAGGAATATACCTTTGTATTTTGGTACAAGTGTCAGAAAATAAAAAAACTAAAGAGTACCACGGACCCCAAGAAGGTCTCAGGAAATGAGTAGTGAGAATCAACACAAAGAAAAATAAAAATTAGGTTCCCTGTACATAAGAGCTCTGTTTTCCCATCAGTCAAAGAACAGTACATTTTAGCATGTACCATGTTCCTTACTAGCTTCTTCCCTTTAGTGCCACAGTGTCGGGGATAGGAAGACTGCAGGCCAAGCAGAGTGGTTAGACTTTGGGTTCTGGTGCCACACAGCCTACCTCTGCTTTATAACCTGGCCAAGCCACATAGCCACACTCTGCCTCAATTTCCTTACCAGTAAAATATAGAGAAGAACCACAGTTCCTGCCTTACAGTATTGTGAAGCAGAAGCAGAAGTCCAGCTCTCCCAGTGGGGCCTGGGACAGAGTGAGAGCTACATAAGGATTAGCTCTTGGGCAGGCAGGAGCTGAGGCATCCCATGAGATCCTGTATGGTGTCCATTTCTTCTACTCAACTCCTGGCCTTTCATTGGGAGTAGATGCCAGCCAGCAGGTCAGGCAATCTTAACAGGACTCACCACCCTGGTATTGCTTCCCTCAGTCAGAGGGAGTCAGAGAAGAAACAAGAACAGGAGCAGTCCCCAAAGTCCTTCCTACATTTGCTCTCACCCTTCTGAAAACAAATCAGCAATGCATATCCCATTTCGTGATGTCCCATAGCCTGGACACTCTTGGTGCTGATGCCCTCAAGCGGCACATCTGGATTTAGAAAGCACTAAACTCAACATAAAACCAAGAGATGCAAACTGAAGAGAAAGCTTCCCAAGGGGTGAAGAAACTTCATGAGGTCAAGGAAAATAAGGAGACATCCTACTTCAACATCCTCTTCCCAGAGAATAACAACACAGAAAGAGTAGCTGAATGCATTATGAAGTCAGCATCTTCAATTTGTAACAAAGTAGAGCTTTTGAAATCAAAATGAAATGTTGGTGGTGTCTTCAGATACCATACACCCAACAAGGCAGAAGGGAAACTAATGATTTTGTGAAGTACGCTGTGAGGTTGCTACATCCTTGAAAGGTATGCAGTATTTTGTGTTATCTGATTTCGATGCGATTTCTAGAAAGAGAAAGGTAAGTTAAAAATAGAGATTCCATTTTAATGCATGTTTACTCTTGCCTTTGTCTGGAGTCCAAAAACGACAACATGTTCTTCCCGTTTACTGTGGCAGCATTATTTTTATATAAAGTTTCAAACCATGTGCGCTGCCAAGGCACCCCTCCAAGAAGGTAAGCCCAATATTCCCATCTATCACACACCCTTCTGACTTATTTTTCTCTCTTTTTTTTTTAACTTAAGGGCTTGTCATTTCAGTGGGAAAGAAGATCCACTGAACACCAGCCACGTGGAGTTTTATTTCTTCATGCTGTTTGTGATAAACTTCAGGGGACATATTTAACTTTCAACAAAAAATGAAATTTCTGGGGCCACTCCAGCAGGAAGATAATATCACTACTATTACAGCAGCATTGAGCTTTAAGACACTGCCAAACAGTCCAGGCACAGAATGTGACAATATGTCTAATTTCTGGAGATGGGTAACTTCTGCAAGCTTCTCCACTCCTCTGTGCGATTCTACTGCTCATCCCCTGCTCTCGTTATTATTACTCGGCTGCTGCTGGTGCTTACCGCCTTTTGTCTTTTAAAGAGGATTCTCCTCTGGGAAGATGGAACTATTTGCCTTCTGGCAGGGCCACCATTCTTTTTGGATCACAGGGTATCATTTTGCCAGCTTCTCTGAGTTGCTAAATTGCTCAGAACACCATGAGGGTTTGGGCTTCATGCCTGGAGGAGGCACAGCTGGGGATCAACTCGGGGTGCATGCCTCCACCATCCCCCTGTGTCCCTTTGGCCCCATTCCCTACAACCTGGAAGAAGGAGCAAAGTTTCCAGAAGCTGCCTTTGTTGTCTTCAATCTCTGAGAACCTAATAGGACCCAGGTCTGTGCTTCAGACTGTTGCAGATAAGGGACTCACGGTTGAAGGTCGAGACATATTGAATTCACACACACACACACACACACACACACACACACACACACACACACCATCGGACCTTAAAGAGCTGGGGTAGCAATGTCCTCAAGCTGTCCTGTCCCTAGAAATGTGATCAAACCTCCCCCAGTAAAGCCCCAGGGAAGGTGCAGTTGCTGGGACATTAACGGAGATATTTGGAGATCTCACTTTTCTGCTGGAAGTGGGAGAGCAGGGACGATGTTAATTGTAAGAAAACGAGCAAAGAAGCAGGTTTTAACTTCCATGCTCTCACAGGGCAAGAGAGGGAGATTACAAGGAAAGCACAAAGGCAAATTCATGCGGCCCTCTCCTGCTTCCCAAGGGAGGGAGATGAGCATCACAGGATTTGCTGCAGAGGCCCACGGCCAGCACAATCTATTAAATAGCTCAAGTTAGTCAATGTGGAAGAAATTTTTAGACACACATGCCCAACCATATGTGCATGGCCAAGATTTAAAATAGAAAAGTGAGAGACTGTTGGATGACTGAGGATTTTTCCCTTGCCAGGAAGTCCTCCTTAAGGATTTCATAGCTTGCAAAAGAGAATTGCTTGCCAGACAAGCCAAGAAAAAGACACAGAAGATTGGGACCTGCTTCCTTAATGATGAAATGTCACGCTGCTATGTAAATCAACCTGAAGAAAAGAGGCAGGGATGATTAAGATGGCTTTTCAGAAACAAGAGAGGTTCTTGACATCTCTTCCCTAAACTGCTCTAAATCCTGAAATCTCAGAGCTGGAGGCTCACAGAACGGGGTCTTATGGCGGTTGCATTGGGCAATAACCCCTTATGCCACGTTGCAATGAAAAATTATATACTGTGTGGTCACAATGAATAAGGGGTAAATTTCCTCTATTACCAAGTGGGTGGCAGATCAAAGAGTGGTCCCACCAGAGTGAAGTACTTTCATTTATGTCTATTACAAAATAAGGTAGCCATATAAGCATCAGCTTTATTGTTTTTTTTTTAGTTATATTAGATGGGTGATTTTTAAGGGATATTTTATCAACAAACACTCTTCTCAGTTCTTCTCCCTGCCTCCTCTCCCAGCTCTTTTCTGCTCCTCAGTCTTTTGGGGGCCCATAGGAAAGAGATCAAAATGGCTTACAACATAGATTCCGTAGTATGGTGTAAGAAACACTGATAGAGCTTGGGATGTGCCATGTTAGGGTATATAATTACTCGATATCTAAGACTGAAGATATTTTTAATGTTTTTTTTTTAAAAGGTGGTGTGGGTATAGCATAAAAATCAAGCTATCCTCTCACTCTTTGGAAGCTTCTATACTTCAGGGCTCTGGCTCTTGGGTCATTTGCTATATTTTATGTGTTTCAGAAGAATTAAAATCCTATCTTCTAGAAGTTCTATAACCCAGGAAGCTTCCTTCTAAATTGTGCCATCAATTTGCAATTCACTTAGACTCCTATAATTTTATGACTAGAGGGGGGCCTTTAGAATTGATTTAATCAAATTCTGTCATTTTACAGAAGAGAAAGGTGAGGCCCTGAAATGTTAAGTGAGTTGTCTTATTACCCAGCTACTTGGTAGGTAAATCAGGATGGGCTTTCCGGCTCTTTGACTGCTATTCTAGTGTTCTTAATACCACAGTATACTTCAGTGTCATGTGATACAATTACTCATGCACGTTTCTGGAAATAATATGAATCTCTCTACCAAAAAGTTCAGAATTTCTTTTCAAATCTACTCCTAAAGTAAGAGTGATCTCCAATGATCTACTGGGGGAGGGGGAGAATTCCCTAGAAGAAACTAGAAGAAATAAACTGAGAAGATACATTGCCACTGATGGAAATCAAACCAGGATGGAGTTATATATGTCACAAGCACATTCGTAATTCATGCCCCTCAAAATCCAGAATTAAGAAGAAAACATGAATGTGATGAAAGGGCAGCCCTATGGACCTCCTAGAGAATGTGTGTCCACCACAAATGTCTGCACACAGTAAGTAGGAGCCACTGCAGTGCGGGGTGGCCAGAGCCCTCTGTCAGGACCCAGATCTATTATGGTCAATAGCCAACTTTCACGTCTCTTCTGTAAAAGCACCAATTAAGTGGCAGAAATTGACAATCCTTATTATTTACATCCCACATGATAAAGGTGATAAAAAAAATAGAGTCCATTTACTTGGTCCCCAAAGGGACAGGAATATGACTTCACAGGAGAAGATGATGCTGTGGTTCTCTGGGGATGAACCTCCACAGTCTTCTGGCCATCGATGCCTCTAACCCAAGGGACTGCCTTTTTATTTAAATCTTTCTTGTCAACTTGAATCAGTCTTTAATGGCATCACGAGGAGGCTTCTCAACCCCTGACAAAGGGGAGTTGTCACTCTTGAGGAATCTCACAACCTGGCCAAATGATTTGTTTTCTACCCCCTTTTGTTCTTTTCTGTCCTTGCAAAGTAGATCAGGGCAATGGAAAGAGCAACAAGCTGGAAACTGAGCCACTTGGGTTCAAATTCTGCCATCTTCACCAACTACCTGGCTTTGGGAGTCTCTTGATCTTTACAGGCCTCAGTTTCTTCATCTGCCAAATGGAAGCATTGAAGGAGATACACCCCAGGTGCTTCCTAAGTCTTTAACATTCTGGGCACTTCTTAAAGCATACAACTATTGCCAGAGTGAGAATATCAGAGATTATGAAGTCTCTGGAAGATACGGCTTAAAGTTCTCTTAATTACAGAGTCTAAGAAATCCTGAGTCCCCAGTAAATAATCAGCAATTGTCAAGGGAAAGCATCTTGACACTATTTATTACCCTGCAAGTTGCTGTGAAATACTAATGTCAAGTACTAGTGATAGTACTTGAATTACTGTATGTACTCAGATAATTACTGTATATAATTTGCAAATACACAACAGCATGTACATATTAGCAATAAGGGTAACAATGCAGTTGATAATGATTTAGGCTTGCATAAGATTATTTTACTTAGGGTTTCAAAGTGTTTCATAAACACTGCCTCATCTATTTTCTGAATACCAATAATGCCAGGTACTGCTAGGGACAGAGGGGACAGAGAAAGTGAGGGAGCAAAGAAGAGTACATCCACACTTTGGAGATGGGCAATCCAGGCCCTGACAATAGTACTGATTTCCCTTGAGTGACACAAAGCCAGAAACAGGTCTGGGAACACAGACCCAGCTTCTGGGTACATAGCGGGCTGCTTAGAACATGGCCTTCCCAGCTCTCCAATTTACAGTAGGAAGTTTATGACATGGCATTACCCAGGCACTTTAGGGTGTCAATTTCCTTTACAATTTTATAAAATATCATTTGGAAGGAGGAAGAAATTTATGCTTGTGCGCTAAGAGCTCTCCTGCCTGCCCACCCTCTTGGGATAAGAGTTTGTTTCACCTGAACAGAGCTGCAAATACAAGGCACACAATGCTGTGAAAGCCGTGGGGTTTGTTTTTAATTTAAAGAACAGCTCTGATTTGGCTACATGTTTTAAGCAGGCACTGTATAATACAAATCCACTGAATTCACTCAGACGGGAACAAGTTATGCCATCCTAATACTGTCTAGAAACCAGATGTATAGTTACTGTTTTCTTTTCCTTGCCATTTTTTTTTCCCCTCTTGCTGCACAAAATTAGTTCCTCGGATACCAAGATTCTAGAGACTCATTGTCTTGCAAAATATTCAGGTACCTCACAATGATCTACAATAATAAACCTCCAGTGTTATAGCAAAACACAGATAAAAATGTGAATATCTATGAATGCATGTATACATAAAATGAAATATAGATGTGGTAGGAGAGAATGAATCACAAACACAAATAAAGAGGAAGCAGGTAGGGAGGCAGGCAGACAGCTTCCCTCCCAATCATGTGAACTGAGAAATAGAAAGGATGCTCATTAAAGTAGTTTACTAGGACTCCAATTTGTTCTGTGATTAAGAGGTATCGGTTGAAGGAGATTGGTGAGGGAGATCAATATACTTGTCTTCATTCTTAATTCTTCTTTAATGTCTCTGTCTCCACAGGGCAGCTGAATCAGAGATGTAGAGTAAATCTTTATCCACCAGGGGGCTGCACTTCAGGAAAAAAAACAAGATAGTGTGGGCTACAGTAGATAAATCAAGTTGATACCCAGTTTTCTTTGTCCTCAAACTCCCAACTTCTCTTTAGGTGCTGTCAGGTTTCTGACCAATATTTGTAACAGGAATGAGACATGAAGCTAGCATTGTTTGGTGTCATGGGAAAAAAATCATTCCTTGGTGTTTACATGGAGTGATGGTGTAAGAGATTTAACATGGTGTTTGGTGTCAAAGTATCCATCAATGTTATTCTTCCATATACTCATCTTTACCTACACCTCAAAGGGTATTTCTTCCCTAAAATCTCATGGGTTCCATTGTCTGAGGCTCGTAGTATCAGGATCTATCTGCCTCCTTCAGGGTCTCACAGGTTCAACACCTCTGCTAGTGGTTCTTCACCAGGGGTCAATCTATTCTTTAGGGTACATATGCAATTCCAAGGGAATTTGGTTGCATAATTAGGGGAACTAATGTCATCTGATGGATAGAAGTCAGGGAGGCTGATAAACATCTTAGAACACAGAAGAAAGCCCCAACAACAAAGCATTTTCCAGCCCAAAATGTGAACAGTGCTGAGACTAAAAAACCCTGTTCTGCAGTGATGGGGATTCCTTGATGTTTCCACCCAAATGACAGGTGGCACAGTTCACTGAACTCTGGATAATTGTTACTTAAACAATCTGAAATTTAATAATCACTTCTGCTCCACAATGAATGTGTTGCATAGAGCTAAGTGTAGGGTCATTGTGTCTCACATTCTCTAATGAGGCAGAGGTGATTGACTTAGAGGACGGAGAAAGAGATGGGACTAGGAGTTTTTCTTATTTAATTTTTTATAATCATTCTTCTATGCCTATACATTTTAAAGCTATTTATATGCCATAGTCTGCTATGTGTTCATTAAAACCTGCTATCTCTACTTTCTGGACACAAAAGCTACATTTTCCCAGCCTCCTTTGCAGTTGGAGGATCCGTCAATGGAATGTGAGAGGAAGTGATAAAATAATTTCTAGGTATGATCCATAAATAATTTATCACATGATCTTTTACCTTATCTCTTTCCCTGGCCACTGGCCAAATACCAGGTTTCCAACAGAAGAATTCCAGACCAAAAGAGATAGTGGATAAAGCAGATGCAAAGATCCTAGATCCCTAAGGGACTATATTAAAGACTACTTGTTAGCCAGCGACATCTGCATTGGACTTCACATAGATAAGAAATAAAATAAGCCACTGAGTTGGGGATTGTTACAATATATAATATGACTTATAATAAATCAATAAAATATGCATGTATTACTTTCATGCAAAAATTAGAATTTAAACGTAATTAAAATTTAGTTTTATTTTATTTTTTAATGGAAAGCACGTTGTTGTCAGGTTTCTGCTTTAGACTTTCTATAATGCCACTAAAATTTATTTTGCAAATGTGAACTGAGCTGTATCACAGTCTATCTTAAAGCACTTTGGTGGTTTCCCATTGCACTTGGTATACTATTTTAAAACTCTTATCTTGATTTGCATGGTTCTTCACAATTGTAAAAGAACACAGTGCTCAAGGGAGAAGATCAGGGGTGTATTGTTGAAAAGAGGATCTTTCCCTTCCATTACAGAAGGCAAATGGCCCAGATAACCCTTTCCATACTCCTAGTAGATAGATGTATGTTCAGACAATCTACTATTCCTATTCAAGATTTTGAATGCCTAAGAAATAAAGACTCAAGGGTGATTGAGAAAGTATTCAGGGTGACAGACTTTAGAGTGGGGCAGCAATGGCACCAAATATCCAGGATAGCAATGGCAGTAGCAGGCATTACTCAGACTGTTTTTGCAGCAGGGCCTTGGCTATATTGTCCTGCTACCTGGCATCCTTTAGATCTTGCCCATATTTGAACTTGAACATGGTTATGACATTTCACATGGTTTCTGAGTTCAATTAACATTTCTTTTCTGCTGTAGTTAAACAATTTTAAATTCCACTGCTTGCAAGCAAAAATCTTTGAGTGACAAGATATCTGCTCCCACTTCAGGACTATAAGCTCCTGAGTGTCTATAAAAACAGTGTCTATTTCATTCATTACTAGATCTATATCCTGCTATTAGTGTCTAATGCATGGTCAAAGCTGATTAAATATTTTTAAATGAAGGAGTAAAGATAAGCTTTTAGGCAAAATTTATATATCAGCATCAGTTCCCAAAGGATGTACCATCCTTCACTCCAAAATCAAGAGTTAACAATGTGGAAGGTCAGAAAAATAGGGAAGGTAGCATTGAAGTAAAGGGGAAATGGCACCTAAATGATGAGAGGTGACTGTGTTGGTTTACTCTATGGAAGAATGAAAGCCAATTTTCAATCTATTGCCCTTTGCTGGATATTGGGAGTAATGCAATAACTATAGCTTCCTTGGAACTACTAACAAGTCCAGTTGACCCTCCAAACTTGCAGATTCAACTAATTACTATACAAAAAAATTCAAACAAAAATTGTATCTGTACTGAATATCTATAGGCTTTTTTTATCACTATTCCCTAATACAACATCACAACTATTTGTATAGCATTTACATTGTATTTGACATTATAAGTAATCTAAAGAAAACTTAAATTTATACAGGAGGATTCATGTATGCAAATGGTATACCCTTGTATATAAAAGAAATGAGCATCATCTGTGCATTTTGGTATCCATGGGGGCATCCTGGAACCAGTTCCCCTGAATACTAAGGGAGGACTCTGAATCTGCTTCCCATGTTCTCCATCATATGACTGCTTCCAAGTATATGGAACTTGGCAGTCAGGAGTCAGGAGTTCCTATCCTGCAAAGTGATTCTACCTCTCTGACCTTCAAATCTGTTTCCACTTGCCCCAGCTACCTGGCAGTTTGGTTTGAGAATTCAACAAAATAATGTATCTCATAATACTTTGTAAATTGATTACGCCTTAAATGAATATACAGCAAAGTCATAATATGCACAATTTACCTTAAGAATAGCAAGAAAATTCTCAAAGGAACATCTCAATTTCTCAATAATGTAGCATTTTTCTACAAGGTAAACTTGGTATCCAGTTTCGATTATAATGGTACTTTTACTTCCATAGGCAGAAATAGGCCATTTTGGGTAGCACTGTCACCCAAGAAAGGAAATGAGTCTTTTCATGGTGGTGTCACTAAGGAATAAGCACTGGTGCAGACAATGAGAAAAGGAATTCAAATAAGATTTAGATGGTGGGAGTATGTGTGTGTGTGTGTGTGTGTGTGTGTGTGTGTGAATCTCAGGAGCTTTGCATATGCTCAGTGCAATCTAATATGATGGAGGTTTTCTGGAAAGTTTCATGCCCATTCACATTACTCACGAAGGAACAGACCCTGGATATTCTTATGAGGTATAATAATGACTGCAGCCAGAAGCTACTTCTGATTTAAAGTTCTTGTGGAAGAGACAACAAGGTCTCTGAGGACCTCATGACTCCTGCTACAAAAATGCAGAGAAAGCACCAATGATGCTACCACTTGTGGACAGAGCAAGAGGCCAGCCAATATTCTGCAACTTCAATCACTGGGAAGATTTTGAAGCCATCATTACACATACAATATATGATTGCTTAAGGCTTAAAGCTTATTTAAGGAGTCTGCTAAAATCTACAATTGAATGTAAACTTAAATTTTGTCTCCTTTCAAGGTGTTGGTGTTGGTGGGGGGGATCTCATAAAAATCAAGGGAGATTAGTAGACTATAAGAAAGGGACCAGGGGTAGGGCAGAGGGGAAGGAAAGGGGAATACTGGAGAATGATATTGGACAAATTATACTGTTACATTGTGTGCATATATGAATATATAACAATAAATCCCACCATTTTGTACAACTATAATGCATTGATAAAAATATAGAAAAGGTTAAATAAATAAATAAATAAATAAATAATTCGGACTCCCTTCAATATGTAAAAGCCCCTAGGGTAGCAAATATTTTGTACAGGTGACATAAAAGAAAATTCATAGGAGGATGATTCAAGGAAATCTGGGTCCTGATTATGTTTCTTCCACCAACCTAACCTGGTTAAGAACGATATAATCACTGTAGAAGCTAAAAGGTAATACCTTTTCCTAACCTATTATAGACTCATAGTCAATACTCCTGTAACCAAGAGCTAGTTTGCAGGAGAAAAAAAAACACAAATTTATTTCAAAGATTTAAGTGGCACAGGAGACTTCAGTATCAAAGATCCAAACACCCAGGGGAAACTGTTTTTCTGATAAGTCTGATGTTGAGGTGGAGAAGGATATTTATGAAAAAACATGATTGGGCAAAAAAAAAAAGAATATGACCAATGGTAATAAACTGAAGGAGGACTCCAACAAGACCTGTCTGTTGAGATTCTTCTTGGTGCTTCTGTCTTCATCCTTTTCTCTGTATGTAGGGCAGGACCCCTATCCCAAGAGACTACTTTCAGGGGAGGTAGTTCAGAGAATGACCTTTCTAGGTTTTATGGCTTGCTACAGGAGGGAACGAATAGGAATAGGGGCCAGGAGGTTAGAAAAGGGTTAGTGTCCTTCTTGCTTCTGAGGGCCTCCTATCCTTTTCAGCTCAAAAATACTCCACATGCCCAGAGTCATACCATTTGGGGGTATTCTAAGCCCTGACACCATCCCAGAAGTTAATTTCCTCATCTACAAGAGGAGGGTGTGAAATAGAAAGGGCAGATGTCAAAGACATTCTAGCAGTAGATTTCTTCCCTTAAGCCAACCATTAATTCTTCATAAATGTTCACTAAATAATAACAGATAAGAAGGAAGCACTACTCTACTTGGAGAAGAGTAGGTTAGGGATTGAAAGTCAGAAAGTAGAAGAACTGCCAAAAAAGAAAAAAACTGGAGAAGCTCAACTTGTTACTGAGCTTCATGAAGTTGCTTTGTTTGCAGAACCAAAAGGGCCTTAGGCCAATGGGAATGGAGTGAGGAAGAGAGTGAAAGAGACAAATGGCAAGTTCAGGGAAGGCCTATTTGTCTTATTCTCAGTGGGGACTCATCTTGGTTATGGTTGTCATTTAGGCAAATGAAGCTTTGGAATCCTGGGTGGTGATGCTCTACAAATGACAGACCATTAGCCAAGAAAAAGCAAGTATGTGTCATTTTAACCAGCTATGGCTGGCCAGGCAAACCCATAGGAGATACCTGCAAAGTTGTCTGATTTGAAAACTTCTGTGGGTTAGTGATTCTCACTTAAGCTTAACCTTCTGAGCTTGCAGCAGATGCTATCTGGTTGCAGATCAGTGGCTTGGCTACCTAACAGTAAATCCCTCACACTCTGTGACCTGTAGGCAAAACAGAGAGTCAAGAAGACAGGGTGAACCAAAGTGGATGCTTACGGAGCCAGCGCTGCCTCTTCCCATCACTCCTACATAACCACCCCTTGGTGGAAGCATCTGTCATTATCAAACAATCAATAAAGGAAAAAAAAATAACACCCAGACTTCCCTTGCTGAAATGTGTGGTAGGTTTGGGGACCCAGATTTAAAACATCCCCGGGACTAAGCACAAATCTGGTCAGACCTGAAGTTTCCATTCAAAAGTTTCAACCTGCTGGAGAAAGAAGTTCTTGCTTCAGAAACTCAAATGCACTGATTAAAAGTGAGCGCCACAAACACACACTCCAATATCATCAAGAGCAAGTCAGAACCCACACCAGAGTTAACAGGAAGCTAGGTGGAGGAGAGTCAGAGTGGCCACTGAAACAAAAGCCCTGGCTGTGAATGCCAGCTCAGCAGGCAGCGCGCGCCTTTTCAATGGGACTCGCTCTTTGATGTGTGTTTTTTAACTGCAACTTTCATGTGGTGATGGAAGAAGCTTAGAGCCAGGTGGTAGCATTATGTGAAGACCAATGCTTTCAAATGCCCTTTGCCCTCCAACAGCACCAGGCAGACAAAGAAGAGCCACATAGATGGGAGAAGCCTACCTGTTTTTTAAAGAATCTCTGTGCTAGCAGAATCTAAAAGGGTGAGAAGGAGCATGCTCTTCAATGATAGAAAAAAATTTGGTGGGGCCACCTCAGATAGATTTGGCTTAAAATAATAGTGCACTTACAGCTTCACTTGGATCATAACCCAAATTAAAATTATTTGTGTCCAATTAGCTTAAAATAAAATACTCCCGAGTGTGGCAAGTCTTTAACACGTTTATTTTCAGCAGTGGCAGAGTGAAGCAGAAGTAGAAGGAACAGGACCGGGGCCCTTCAGAAACCACACATGTCTGTCTTGCTTTACCTAAGACAGTGCACCCTCAGGAAAGCTGAGCAAAAGTGAAAGGCACCTGCTATTTTAAAAGCATATCACAAATGAACCCAACATCTCTAGTTTTGACCAGGAAACAGAGCTTTTCCTACTTTGGGGTTTGCCAGATGAGGTTGATTTAACTTGAAGGACAGGAACCCTCCATTGAGGTCACTCTCACAGCAGCCAATTCCTACAGGGAACTAGAAAAGCTAACTTAGGTCCGTTTACCCCCAAACGCCACAAGCATTCAGAAATGCAACTGAAGTCCATGAGGAATAAGCAACTGGAAGTTCTTAGCTGCTACATGGAACCCTGAGTTAAGATATTTATATCTGGGGTGAGGCAGGCACTTCTCAGGAGCAGTGTGGTGGAAATCTTCCATGAAGGAAGGAGATTATCCTGGTTCATGTGTCCACAGGGCCCATGATGCACTGAAAGTCGAGGATTCAGAAGGTGAAGGCCAAGTGTGGTCAGTTTAACTGGTACGAAGAAAGCACAGGCAGAACAAAGAGCCCTGTCACACCCAAGGGCACCAAAGCTGGAAACCATCTGTTCAGAGTTTGGCTAGGACTAAGAAGCTGGAAGAAGATCAGTGAGGAAGAGCATAAAAAAAAAAAAAAAAAAAAAAAGCAAGAGAAGAAGAGAAAATAAGAAGTAGGACTCTTCACTCTTCAATATATGTTGGGAAGTAGGATTCTTCAATATATGTTAGTGAATGTGTCAATTTTTCTGATTCTATAACAAAATAGCTGAGACTGAGTTATTTAGGAAGAATAGAGGTTTATTTTATTTGGGGGAATACATTCAACCATAGCAAATGATAAAGCTAAAAGGTCCATGACTAAATGCATGGTCGTATTTTATTTTATTTTTTTTAAAGGTTAGTGGTATGTCAAAACTATTAACAAAATCTGAAGGTAGCCAACTATGGCACTAAGAGATACTAATTGAAAGTTGAAAATTCTTTTTTTAAAAAAATTTCTCTATTTTCAATAATTTTTATTAAGCCATTGCTGATGCATACTGAATGTTCAGAGAATTTACAGATGTTTGGAACACACCAATGTTCTTTTGATGACAATAGCAATGTGCTTTGTGAGGCCTTATGGTGGCTTCAACACCATTATATTATGAAAGTTATCAGAGTTTTCACTCTGCACAAACAGGTAGCTCCTACCCACCAGGCCCCACCACCTCCACAGCCCCCAGAGGCAGATTATACATGGATCCCTTAAACCCAGACACCATATGATTTTACAGTTTCCCTCCCCTCTGCCTCTGGGCAATGTTGACTTTACCTCTGAAATTTTCACCTTTTCTTGGTGGCCTTCCCTACTCTGTCCTATATAAAGGACTGTCTCCTGCACTTCTTTGGCAATTTTCCAGGATTAAACTCCTATCTTGGTGCCCATTAGGTGGAACTGCAACTACCTCTCTGGCCAGCCTGTGAGCAAAGCCAGGGCAGGAAGTGAGCTTTGTCTATACAGTCCCAGCACCTGTCATGGAGCTCAGCAGGTACTCACTTGTCACTCCTCAAAACATTCTGACACAGAGGAGCCCTAAGAAAACTTCTCCACCACATCCTTTCACTGCCCCCTTAGGCACCATCCGACTCAAACTCACGTTTTATGTTCCAAAAGTATCAAGTCCAGCTGTCTGGCTAGTTATCCCTTCTTGTTTGCACTTATTTTATAGGTTGTACTCTGAAGAAGGTAGCACTAAGTGATACACAAGCCTGGCCATGGCCAGCATAAATGAACTATCTGTATCAGCTTTAAGTAAAGTTATCCAAAACTGGGGAGGGGTTTTCTTGTGGATTGAATAAGGACAATGGGGAGAGCTTTGTTTTATGTTGCATACATGTGTGTGAAATATGTTAGTTTCAGTTAGCTGATGCCAAGTGACTTAGTAAGGGAAATGTCTGAAAGGATGAAGGCCAGAGAGCTGGAGAGGGCAGAGAGAGCATGTGGTAGCCTTGTGAAAGAGAGGGAAAGAAGGGAGACCCGACAGAAAGATCTCCTTTGTGACCCAGTTCCAAGAAAGACTTAGCCGGGCCAATAAGGAGCCTTTCTAATCCTCCTCACTTGATTCTCTGTTCCTTTCCTGAATCTGTTTTTGAAATCTAAGATTGTTTATGAACCTTAAGAAGGAGGAATTGTTATTATTAAAGCCACCATTAAGCATAGAAGCACCCTGTTTTAAAAGCTACCACAAAAGGAATAAATACTCTATTATTTCATAAGCCTCAATCTTGAGTCTTAACAGGAACTCAAAGTGGGTTGACTGAGAAAATAAAAACCACTAACATCCACTGAGTAGTTAGAGGTGTCGTATTCTGTCCCAACTCTTCTACGTGACTTAACTCATTCGGTCTTCACAATAATCCAATCCAGTAGGTACAAAATTGTCTACAGTTAAAGATAAGGAACTGATGTAAAAATTGTTCACAGTACTTGTTTACCATCACAAAACAAGTAAGTGGTAGATAATTCAAAATCAGTATATAACTATCACATTTAATAGAAGACCAAGCAACCTAACATATGCAGTGGCGTCTACACACTCAAATTCCTATTTTTTTTCCCTATGTTGGAACTTTGGCTGGGTAGATTTACAGTCCCTCATCCCTTCTCCTGCATGGCTTTATCATTAGACTAGTGTTTGTCAATAGATTGTGAGAGGGAATGATGGTGCCTTCTCCAAGCCTGAGCCTTTAGGAAGAGGGTACACATTTCCCCCGTATGTTTTTCTCTTCTATAACCTGGAACCTTGTGACCTAGAAAACCACATGTCGCTGACAGCACAGCTTCTGTCAATCAAAGCCTTTTAATGTCTTGGCAGAATATCACCTACCTACTGATTTGAAGCCAACTTAGACTCTCTGCCTATCTCTGTGTTAGTCGTTATAATTAGGGAATCTGTGTGTGATAGCAGTAACCCTTCCTGCCTGAGGAGACAGGAAGATGTCTTGTTGCAAGGATGTGAGGTAACTGGTTTAAAATGACAGAGATACTTATGGCTGAGGTAGGAATAAAATACAAATATTCATGATGATGAACTTTCAGTTTTCCGAACCGCACTAAGAGGTGTTCAGTGAGAGAAAGAGAATCAGGAGAGTCTCAGAAGTCCTGGAAGAGGCTTGCTCAGTCTGATTGTGGTCTCTGGGGAGCTGGTCTAGAATGTATGGTTCAGAAGCCTTGCTGTTGAGACTCAGAGTCAAGTGTGGATGAGATATGTCTATGCACACTGAAGGGGACCCAGGTACCACTGTTACATGCAAGGCTCAGGAAACTGTCATAAAACAGCAGAGGGAATAAAGCATGAATTATTCTATGAACATGACATATTTCCAGGGCCTGTCCAAATGGAAGAGTCTTTCACAACAGAGGAATGGAACTAAACTAAGGTCAAAGAAAATGCTCATGCAGACAGGGCCCTTGAAACTGGCATGGAGGAACACATCAACTTTGATGGGCATATGGACATCCAAGAATTCACCAATGCACATCAGGGTATCTGACTCACATTAGACCCACACAATAAAGCTCCCAGGACTAAGTAGACATTCTCTCTGTTTAGCTACCATCCTCTTTAGGGCCCTAAAAGGCTGAAAGTCTTTGTATTAGTAGAAGGAAGCTAATGCCCTATAGGCAACAGATCTTTAAAACACTGGACATAAGGTGAACATGTTCTTGGGCTTCTATGTTATACCTATTCTTTATCCATGGTGTTAAGAAAGTTCTCCTGAAGTGTGCAGAATGAGCTTAGACCCTTTGAACTGTCTAGGCCTTTCTGGACCATGGGCTCAGAGGTCTAGACCTGCTCCTATCATGGCTCCCATTCAAACATAGCAACTCTGTGGAACCATAGGGTAAGGGAAGTACAATGTTTCTTCCGAGGATAAAGGGTGCTAACTATCCAAAAGTACACTGTCTGTTCAGTGTACATTCTGCATTCGAAAAACATAGAAGAGCTCTTCTGCCTTTGTGAAGAAGGTAAAAGCAAGAAAGTGGATTAAATGGACAAACAACAACCTACTTCATATTTGGATATTATATTGTCTTCAGTGAAGTGCTTCTAATGTTCTTGAGGTTTACGAATAATGAAAAGGGTATCCCCCCATTGAAATCCAAGTAAATACACTGTAATTGGTTTAGAGTGCCTTTAATACTAGTGTTCTCACATTTTAAAACTCTCTTTTTTTCCAAGTTTCAATAACATGTTCTTGAAAGATAGACTCTCCAAGTAATTCTTTGTCCTCAGGAAGACACTCCAATCACTTTTCTAAACTGATGCTGTGGCATCCTTCCAAAACTGATTTAGAAGTTATGGCTCACACCCCATGTCTGAGCCGTCTAACCTTGGCACATTCCTGAGTCCCATGAATAGGGTTGGCAGTTGGGAAGAATGGCTATAAAAAGAGAGAGAGCTGCTTGTATCTAGCTCTATTTAGCAAATTTTGCTTTCACGAAAATCCTAGAGAGTTAAGAAGATACTGCCAAAATACCTACAAGATCTCAGTAACCTGTTGGACCATTCCATATGCTGTATCACACTCAAAAGAACTTAAATTTGTGTTCCTGCCTCATAGTTTGCAGAACATTTTCATATTCAATTATCTCATAAGATTAATATGAGAATCCTGGAAACTGTTAAGTAAATATTATTATCTCCATTTGACAGATAAAGATACTGAGGCACAGAGGGAGGTATATCTAACGTTATCCAGCTAATTAATGACAGGGCTGAGAAACTCAATTCCCAGCAGAGAGTTGGGATCCCTTCTCACTGGGTGACTCTGACTCCTCAGAAGCTCTTAACTTCAGTCTGTCAATTTCCAATCTCCTTCTCCTAAGGGCTAGACAGCTCATAATGCTGATTGTACCAGGCCAGAGAGAAGATTCTGGTCACTGTGAGGAGTGCCTCTTCCAAGCAGATTTCAAGTAGGCACCAACAGAGATGCCAGTGGAATAAAAAGCCCCTTTGTCCACAGCATCCTCACCTTGCTGTGCAAGCTCTCATCGTTTTCACTAATGTGCAATTTCTCTCAAAGCTCTTTGGAGTCAGGGTTTGCTTTGCCTACTGTGAGAAAGGCATCCACCAAGCTAAATTGGGCCCTCAGGCAGGCACCCAGCTTTGTCAGAAGCCAGTACTGTTTAGAGGGAGTCCTTCCATGCACATCTCCCAGGACGGCTTTAGACAGCCTACGAGTATACTTTATTTCCTTTAAAACAAGTAACCTAGAAAATGAAATAACGCATATTAGATTAAGCTCTGTCCCATTTGGCTAATTCAGAAGTTAATGGAAGGTCTCTTTCGGTCATTGGTATTGGCAGAGACACATTTAGTAAACTCTCATGGGAACTTCACACAGGTACAGTAGCAGCTCTTATCCATAAATTAAGGATGGCACGTAAAGGCGGATTTTCCTTCTCTAGGAGGGTGCCACGCTGGTTTCTCTGGACAAAGGCCCTGCTTGCCAATCTTCCAAAGCCACACAAAGAACAGGGTGGGGAAAGAAATGGAAAGAAAGGAAGGAAGAGAGGGAGAATGGAGAGGGGTAAAGGACAGACTAAAGGGGGAGAGAGGGGGGGAGAGAGAGAGAGAGAGAGAGAGAGAGAGAGAGAGAGAGAGAGAGAGAGACCTTTTAAATGGGTACCACACAAAGGTTGGAAAGAGATGAACCAGAGATACCCACTGTGCCTGAGGACTATAGCAACTATTTTTCATCTCATTTAACCATGTGTGTGCCTAGCACTTGACCTGCCTCAATTGGTGATGTAATACAGAATGCAGATTTACAATTGTTCTGTGAAGTAAATGCTCACTTTGAAAATAGTGTAAGCAATAAAAAAATACAATGTATTTCCTGTTCCTATAAGCAAAATTATACAGAATCATTTATTGAAAACAGGTTCTATCTAATCATTTCTACCATCCTTTTATCCTGTCAAGATTGATGAAGTTATTGTCCCTGCCTGCCACTTTTCCAGCAGTGAGTTCTACTCTGATGAAGAAAAAGAAATGCCAATACCTTGTCACGCCTTTCCCAAGCATACCCTGGACCGCCGCATCTAACTAATCACATTACAATAGCTAAATTATTTTATTTCAAATTTCTGTGTCTGTATTTATAAAGTTCTATAGATTTTTTCATATGTTACCTTTTTCCATTTTTTTGAATCATAGTGATTTTATGATTTTTATCATAAAATAGTAATTTTATTTTATCATAGTATTGACATAAAATACATTAGGCAATGTTTTTTTAATATTTAGAAATATTTTTAAATTGGGGCTTCAAAGATCCTAGAATTCTACTTTAATCATGTTTTAAAATCTTATTTCATTAGTCGCTCAATGACTTCATATCATGCTTGGCTGCCACTTTATTTTATGTCTTTATAATATTCTCAAGTCATTTTGTTAGTTTATACTTTTTTTCAAACTATTTTCATTTTAATGAGCTTTTCAAATTTGTAACATAACTGCAATTTTTATTATCCTCAATGTATTCTAAAACTATGCTCTCATTTTTAATTTTATTTGTGGTCCCCCTTTGTTATGAATGACAAGGTTTTATCAATTAACAAAGTAATTAATGAAATAAATGAATAATTTGTTGTTATACATGATACAAATGTAATAATAAATAATTATCCTTTTATTATGTACATATATCAAAATAAAATTTAAAACAAATTGTTTTCTCTAATAGCTAGAGACTGATTAATTACTTTTGCTATTTTTAGGTTTCCTATTCTTTTACTTTTGGTTTTATCTTTATTACTTTCTTCCTTGTGGTTTTATGTTCATGTAATTCCAGAGTTTTCTTTTTAATTCATTTTTCATTATCTTTTCTTTATTTCTTTAGGAAAATGAAATATTTTAGGCTATTACTTCACCTCTAAATAAAGCATTGGCTGACTTCCACAAGTTTTTATATGTAACATTCTCACATTTTCTAGATATTGTTTATTCTACTACATTTTATTTTTTCATATACTTTGAATCATAAATTAGCTTAAATAGTCTGAAAAGATAAAACTATTCTTTTAAAAATACTGTTTAATAGCCATAAGAAAAAAATAACCTGACTTATTCTTAATGACTCTGGTTCTAACTAAGAGGCCACTTTTTACCAGTATTTATTAGATGTCAGCACCTATCTTTTAATTTAAGTAATTTTCAGTTCTGTGTATATGTCCACTGGTACATAGCCTACCTTGGTTTTCCAGAATTTAGGAATAAGTTCTAGAGTATGGAAAGTAAGACATTAAAGACTACAAAGAAAATGTCATATGTATAATAATTTTACTAAAAATTCTAGATTCTTTAAAAAATGTGAGTTCCTGTGTTCTTAATTTTTTCTTTCATATTTTCTTTCTCCTCTTTTATCCACTTCTTTCCTTCATTTTCCTTTCTTTCTGCATCCCTCCCTGCCTCCTGCAACAGTGCTCGTAAACTATTCTTCTACTCCTCAGTGAGAAGAACTGACTTCTGTTGTGGCGTTTGGTCTCCTTTATGTAAGAGAATTAGCTGTTTACACACCTCTCACTCACAATCTGTCAGTATTCTAGTCAGAAATAGTCCCTGTTATTACATGGATGGATGCAATCTTTCCCTTTCTCAACATTAATTCCCTGTCTTAATATCACAGTCACAATCTAACTAGGAAGCAGGTTATCCTCCCACCCCATGGATGATTGTAAAATATCACACATTATTACACAACATTTTAAATTGCTTTTAAAGAATAATAAGGAACATTAAAAATGTTGGTAACAGAAAATCGCTTAATTGCAATGTGGTAGAGAACCAGATGCCATGAAAGGACTGTTCAAGAAGTTCCATAGGAGTCTCTCCTATGAAAACAATGCAGAGGCTGGTGGAGAGCAGGAAGCTGATCATGGGGTCACTTCAACCACACAAATGTACTGTCTGCTACAACCTCATATGATAGTCCATGCAGGAGAGTAATAAACCTCACTTTACAAATAAAGACTTCAAGCATTAAAGAGGGAAAACAGCTTTCTGCAAAGACAATGTATTGATCTGTGTCCAGATTTTCAGATCTCCAGACAACCCTACCATATCACAGTTGTACCCTGTTGTCTTCTTTCTGCTCTTGCAGAAAAGATGTTTATCATTCCCTGGTGCACATCACATCTCAGCCCCTAGACTGTAGGACTAACTGTACAGATTCTGGAATGTTCTATTTTGTTGGAGGCATTTTTCAGGGAGGAGGCTAAGCCTCTGCATGGAACCTCAGACTGCTTTCCTCACCCTCACTGCACTTGGGTACTGAGTTCTGCAGTGTTCAACTGAACCACAAATTTGAATGTGACTCATGACTGACTATAAGCTGCTTGAGGGCAGGCGCTGCAAGGATCCTTGCAGAGTGTAGTTGCTCAAGAGGAATGTGCAAGAAGAAGAGAAAACGCTGAACCAGGAAATTTCAGTAGGATCTAAAATTTTCTTTCAGATGATTGTTTTTCCTATTGTCCTCTTAATATTTTAATGCTCTGTTTTATTGAGAAACTGTATCATATTTCTGATTATTTTCCTCTTAAAATAATGATATCCTTGTACTTTTATAGAAAATACCATAATATTAGTTGTATGGGGTATCCTGTTTATTTCCTAAACTGAAGAAATGAGGGAAGTTTTCCCCAGTTTTCTAAAAATTGTAACTGACACATAAGCAGAACAAAATTTACATAACACTTGGAAAGTCTGACCTGTGTTTGCCTTCCCAAACTTCCACAACCATTATTTTATTGTTATATGGAACAAATTTATTTTCAAGAATTTCTGGCATCTCTCTAGTCTGTATTATCCTTCTTCCATGTCTGTGCATAGTTAGTAGGCAAGGAATCTAATTCCCTAGAAAGCATATTATCTGAAACTTACAATCTGTATATGCCACTATGTTTAATTTTTTTTCTAAGGTTCCCCTCATCCTCTTTGTCGATACCTATTTTTAAAAGTCATTATTGCCTTCCAGCTGTCCAAATTTTCTTCTCATTTTTCTCTTAAAAACTGACTTAAAGCAGGAGGTCAATACCTCAGCCATCATTAATTTCACGCCCTCCTCTTCTCATTTATTCACTGGTCTTTTTTCTCTTGAGGATCCCTTTTTTCCTTGGTGCATTTATGAAAGACCTCCTTACTCCATTTAACCTCTTTTACTAGCAATATCTCATTTACCACTTTTGCGCTCCTTATCTTTTCTTTGCTAACTTTAAGTTGTTCTGTCTATTTTTATATAGTTCCTGCCTTCTTCCCTCCCAGGGCAATTGTCCTATTAAACACGGATCTTGAACAGCCATTGGGGATAACAGACTGTATTTTTACTAGACTGGCAGAGGCAGAGGGGCTCAGTGTTCTGCCCAGTTCTCTCACTTCCACAGTGCAAAGAAGGCTCTGGCACTTTAATGATATTGTCTTAGACTAATTCGCACCCTACCCACAATTATGAATCTTCACACATATTCCCACTGCTTCATCCATATTAGATTTCTTCCCAATGTGTTTTACCATGAGGAATCGTATGTCCTAGTGTTGTTATCAATGATCACATTTCTAAATAGGTAGCTGAGAGAATGGAAATGATTTACTCTATTAGGGTGAGGTCATTTGCATACAGTTAAGTGATTTGCAGGCTGGCGGATCCCAGAACCAGGTTTCTAAGACTTTTCCCCATTTCTTCTTTAGTAACAAGGTGTATCTTATTTTCATTCCCTATAAAACTGTCCTTTATTTTTCTCTGTCACTACTGCTTATGCTTACACTAACACAAGCGTATCATTGCCAGGTAGTCTTTACCTCCTAAGCTAATGTTCTCTTTGGCATAATTCATCATCCCCTCTGATTTTTCAGGGCTGGTGACAATGGTGACTCCCCTAATATCTGAATGAAGTCCTTCATAAATATTTTGCTGAGTGATTGATACCTCCTCTAGTTATTTTTCTCACACCTCTTCCCCTTAGCATATAACAGATGGGATTCCATCATCAGAAGCAGATGTTGTGGAAAAAAGTACCAGGAGCCCAGAAGCACTCCTAGCCCCAGCTCTCCCATTAACTACCTCCGCTGTCCCCACAAAACATTTAACCTTCCTGGACCTCCATTTCCATGCCTGTAAAGTACAGAGAAATGCATCTTCCATATACAAAAGTGTTTCCCAATATAAAATGGTTTGATACTTGGATTTCTGATATGGATTTGCCAACTCATGCTAACTTTTCATAAACAAATTAAATATAAATTATTTTCTGTCTCGCCCATCTCCTTCATGAGCTTTTCATACGAATAAACAGACAAATTCACTTCTAGGAAGGTCAGTCACCATTTGAGAAACTCCTCCTGGTGAATTTTCAGACACTAAACAAAAGGATAATTTTAACTACTCCCATCTCCATCTCAAACCATGTCTCATTAGCAACTGCAGTCTCTGCTTTTATTTATACGAGTTAAGAGAGACCCTGCAGGGAGAAGCAGGGGCTCTTGTTTGATTTTTGACTGAGCTTCCTTCATTGAAGTAAGGTGTCAGGGATCCCTATGGATCTGGAAAGCATTTTGGAAGTAAGAAGCAGACATGTAAATCTTTTAAACCCCCATGATAAGCAAACTCTCCTCAGTTCAACATATAAATATAAACACTAAATCAAATCAGATGCTTATACACTTTTTAATCCCATCATAAAACATTTTGTTTTGACAGCTTGGTAATGTAAAGTAGAAACACCGACCGCCAAAAGAATCAGCATCTTTGCCTGCCTACTACCTGAAGGTCTAGTTTTTCCTGTATATAAATAGAAAAAAAATGTATGTTTATGTAAAGGGAAACACTGATTTACTAGAACTGATTGCTGCATAGTCTAATTACTTTTCAACTGGCTGTTCCAAATTAAGATGTCATTGATGGCTTTTGGTGATATATTTCATTTTAAGCAAATTTATTCTATAATAGAGTACATCATAATGGAAAGCAGAGTTCCTACTCTTCCCTCCTCTTTGTAGCCTGATATCTTGACAAGTAAATTAAATTTAGCAGTTAAAATGCTTCCATTAGTAATTTTATTAAGTTAATTAAAGAATCTCTCTTTCTGAATTTTAACTACCTTCCTTTCAGAACAATGTTGATTTCTTTTTTTAATTTCATGTATTTAGGGACTGTGATATATTCTAGAACCAATCAACAACTCTATCAGCATTATATTCCTGTGGCCAAGATGCTACCAAGCAAATCATGTAAAGAGAAGAAATAGCTCAGAAGCTTTTGAAAGAGATGGTCTGCTTCATGTCACAGAACAACTCAGATTTTAGCATCTTTAGGAGGAGAAAAAAGAGGAGGGGTGGGAAAAAAAGGAAAGAAAAAATATGCATACTGTTGAGGCTACATTCTTACAAAATGTCAGAACTCTGACTAGTGTCTCTATACCTACAGTGTAAATCATAAATAGTCCAAGTAGAATTTAGCTTATAGATGGGAAGAGATGAAATCTCCCCCTTTTTCTTATTTGGTATAGAGGCAGAACTCAGCAAGAATCTGAATTTGGCAATATGCCTATCAAATGAAATTTTGAGCCTTATGCAGAGAGTGATTTTTTTAAAATAACGTGAACATTTCTAAGAGACTTGAGGTGAAAGAACATTTCTAAGAAACTTGTCTCATGATCCATTGCTTCTTCTTACAGGAAGTTTTCCTAACTCATAAATCATAGATGTTATTTTCAGAGTTGGAAGGGAAGACAGAGGAATTCCTTGTCCTCTCCTTTTAAAGATGAGGAAACCAAGAGCCAGAGATTAACAGTGCTACCACCACCAGTAATAATAGTAGAAACTACAACAATAGTGGTTAATATTGGCTGAACTCAATGTGAAGCTTTGCATGCATTTTCTCATTAAAATTCACACAAGGGAGATTCTTTCAACGCCCTAACTTGATGGATACAGAAAACAATGCCTAAATGTTACATAATCTGTGCAAAATCTGTGACTACCTAGTCCTGTGTTCATAAATAGTGCACATTGTTAAGTTAGAAAAAATACCTGAGTTCCTACAACTAGTTAGTGGATTCTCCAAGGCTAAAGCTCGGGATAGTTACTTAAATCTGCTCTGTATAATGTAGACTAGATGAAGAAAAAAGAAGAACCAGTGAGCAAGTTCAGGCTGTGGCTATTAGAAAATGCTGATTTCTTTTTAAAGAAAATCTTATTACCCAGTGGGCTATTTGCTTTGTGAGTGAACCTTTAGCAAAAGGTGTACCTATGTGTTTAGACCCAAACTAACATTTCATTTAAAACTGGGGGAATCTAGTCTTTACTCATTCGTTGGAGATATAAAGGACAGTCAAGGATCAAGTCTAGGGCAATTACTACTACTATCTCCCATCTTCCTTCATTTTCTAATACCCTGCCCCTTAGAACAGCTCACTCCCTGTATTTACAGATTCATTGTTTAATCTCCACCATCTCTCTCAAAGTTAGTCCCACCACTCTGTTAATCCTCATCCATATCTTTTCCCACTAGTGTCTCCTCTCATTCACACTAGGTACCAACTTCCCCCTTCCCCACTTCTACTCTTTACTCTGGGAGATTGAAGGCCTTTGCTATATACCTTGCTATATTCCAAGATGAGAATAGGTCACCTTGGATTTTATTTTTTCTGTCCTTCACCCATTCTTCTGATTATTTTTGCAAAATTCCAATGAAAATGGCAACTCATAGACCCTTCCTAATAGAACAGAATATATAAGTCCAGAAAAATGTGTAATAGGCCAGAAGAAAGACTGAGACCATTTTGTGTGTGTGTGTGTGTGTGTGTGTGTATGTTTCCCTTCCCAATTCTTACACTGGCAAAAGTTAAAATGGCAGGTGTCTATCTACCTTTATGACTTATGACCTTTTTATATTCTGGGAAGCCCACCCCACTCCTCCCCCATATCAAGATAAATAGGGTTTGAGAGCTTTATTACCCTTTGCCCCTTAATTGGTCTCTTGTCATTCTGAGAACTGATTTTCAAAATGATGCATCAAAACTTTTGGAGTACAAGAAATTGTCTGATGTTCCCATGGTGTTTTGGTGGAAGATGTTCCTATTCCTAAGTAAGCCTGCTCCTCTGAAGTAATGCTTTGGGAAAAAACACCTAGTGTCTCTACAATTAAATACTAGATAGACCGACCAAGGAAAACAAGAGAATGGATCAGCTAGGTTTTTATGGATTTGCTAGGTTTTTTTTCTGATTAGAAAGATCTTCCATTCCCTGACCTTTACTGAGAAAGAATGTTACCCTTAGCCTGGAAGAATATTTTCTATGGATCTGTCATAAAACAAAGATGTTTTCATTCAAAATTTACCTCTTACTTCCTTGATCTCCTCCTATTCACATTGCAGCTACTCTTTGGTGAGGGTCTTTTTCAATTATTTTGTGGAGCTTGTTATTTTTTTTTAATGTAAGTTCAAATCCAGATAGTGAAATCTGTTTCATATTTGTAATCAGTTTTCAGCTCCTGGAAGAAGCCCAAATTGATAAGTACCTGTGAGTGAGAAGAAAAAGAAAAAGAATATAGTTATGCGACCTGAGTTTATATAAAAGATGAGAGAAGGTAATTCAAAGGGAAATAACTAACATAAATAAACATGTCCTCTCCTTCTACCCCAGACATTCTGGCCCAGCTTTCCACCTGGACAGTGATCAATTAAATGTATAGAACCACAAAAGAGCCATCTGGATCGTGAAAGTATGTGGCAAAATCCCCATTATTTGTCACATGGAAGGAAGAATGTGTGATTTTTTTAAAAAATGAAATACCAAAGAAAGATGTACTGAGTTTGAAGCAAGAGGAGATGCAGCCCGCCACAGTTGAAAAAGATTTGATAAGCTTCTTCTTATGTGTCCTTCACCCTGGAGGCTGCTGAAGAGGCCTGAATATCTGGCTTAAAGTGAGTGATGCTACTTGAAATGAAAAGCAAGGAGATTGCAAATCACTCTTCTGCACAGGCTTGGAATAAGCTATGGCACGGCTGATGGACAGATTCAGGTATTTAAGTGAGTGTGATTTCCAAGCAACAATTTCTACACCCTACACTGTCGTTGACCTCCATCACGCAATTGGACATGTTTATGAAGGCATAGGCAGTAGGATGAAATGCAGTGGGAAAAAATGCTGAAGTCATTTTCCAACAGCACAGCAGTATTATTGCAAAATGAAGCCACATTACCCCAATCAGCAGTGGAGTCCAGCCTCATACCTTCCTCTGCTTAATGGTCTGAGTCCATTCCACCAGAGGACCTTTCTGATTCAGGAATCCATTTGGAAAAAACCAAATGAAGTAGGTAATCCAATGTGTGTGGTCAGACGAGGTCAAGACCCACAAAAAGACTTGAATAAATAATACGAGACTACACTTTTGTCTTTTTCCATTTCTTCCTCTCTTTCTTTTCTTCTTAAAGGCATAGACATTGGGACAGTAAAACTACCCTAAAAGAATTTTTTTTTCCTCTGTAATCTGACTGGCCAGAAAGCAAAAGCAAAATAGCCAATTAGCAGCTTTTACAATAAAACATAATTAACTGTATGATTTACACAGTCTACAATTGTACGTTCAATTAAATAGTTGAAAAGCCTTTGTAAAGAATAAGCACCTCAGGGCTGGGGTTGTAGCCCAGTGGTAGAGCACTTGCCTAGCACGTGCGAGCCCTGGGTTCGATCCTCAGCACCACATAAAAATAAATAAATAAAATAAAGGCATTATGTTCTAACTACACCTAAAAACATATTTTTTAAAAATTAAAAGAATAAAAACCTTAACCGCACACTGATGCTATATGGTCTGCTAATATTTACTGCTTCTTCACTAGGGCCTAAGACATTTACTTCTGCAAAAAAACTTAAGAACAGAAATTTCTATTCTGCTGCCCTAGACATTATGATTGCTGTATGTATATAGGTGACTGTATGACCAATGTGATTCTGCAATCTGACAATCAGAAAAATGAGAAATTATACCCCAATTGATTCAAATGTATGAATTGCCAAAATCATTGTAATGTCATGTCTAGCTAATAAAAAAAAGAACAGAAATTTCTTATGTCTAGTAGGAACTCCTAAGAATGTTTATTGTTGCTTAAATTGGATATTTACATTGACCCTCTTCTTGAACCTTGTTAGAAAACCCCAATACTACTAATAACATGAAGACTTTTCCTGAAGGTAGAGCAATGCCGTATCTGATACACCCCTACCTTCTCTATTGGCTCATGGAATTTTTTTCTGGGAACTGCATCTGCTTATGTTCTGTGATACATTTTATATATTTCATATATCTACATATACTTGGATCTGTAAGTAGTTGAGGCTAGTTCCATTTGAACTATTGGGGAGAAGACAATAGCCATTAGTGGGAGCACAGAAATCTATAATCACAGCTTTTTCCATTGCGAGAAACCCAGTAGTGAAAATTTTTATATTCCATCTAATTGAATAGTGATTTCTATACACATCTATTAGACCATAAGATAGTTCAAGGCAGGGAACATCTTAATTAACATTCAATAGCTACAGCAATATTTGGCCTTCCATGGTGGGGAAGAAAATAGAATAAATGGATGAATGAAGCAGAGAACTAATATTTAAACACGGACAATAATTATTTGTGCTATAGTTACACTATACACTGAGAACTGTCTGGAAGAGTTTTCAGAGAGCAATGGAGAAAACTTGGCTGACTATTCTTGGAGAACACGTTGACTGTTTGTTGGATGGAGACAGTTCACCAAGAAAGCAGATTTTGACCCTTCAAGAACTTGAATGTGATGATGAGTTTATGACAGTTCTAAAAGCCAACATACGGTCGGTGGCCAGATTGTGGTTCTGGACTCAGAGGCTTCCATTTGGAAGGCAGACAAGCATTTGAATTATGGGTCTAATGAAAGTGTCAATAGCAATCCTGTTACTGGAGGAGCTGTAAAACCCTGCTTAATGAACTAGGCAGGGACACAGAAACACAATGGTCTAAAATGTACTGTATGAGAAAATGATAATTAGCCCAGATTTCATGTACAAGATAAAATGCATAGGGATGATATTACTACTGAGCAATATTATAGCCCTTCAGGGGCCTGTTCTGTTAACAGGGTTTGGCTCAGCCTTTTCCATACTCCTTGTGTGAGTGGAGATGCGATACACAATTGTGAGCTGTGAGTTAGGAAAAGAATGTCAGATGGTAAAATTCCTAGCACAGATGCTTGTCAACAAAAGGGTTCTGGCCTCACCAAGAGTTCACTTTTCTTTGGAAGGCTTGATATAAAATGCCTCTTTTATCCCTTTCGGTAATCCCATGAAGTAATTATCATCCCCAGGTGTCTCAGCAAACAGCAGCATGAGGCTATCATCTTAAGTTCTTCTGCCACAGAGGTCAGCATTCTTCGTGTGGCTTGGAATATAGTCAGGGCGGGGAGAAGGGACAAAATGTTTTTTAAAAGAGGGGTAAAATAATACATATTTTAAAGTGCACAATTATGGAGACTGAGCTGTCAAGAAACGAAGAAATGAACTCACTCTGGACCTGGGTAAAGGCTGGTTTCTGGACCTGGGTAAAGGCTGGTTTCGTGGAGAAGGCTGGCAAGGCCCAATGGTCATTTAATCACTATACCCTCCTACTACCTACAAGGGAAGGAAGTTGGACAGACAGTAGACAGATGAGGTGAGAAGATAAAGGATCCTGAAAGGCAAAAGTGATAGAGTTTGTTTTTGAAAATAAAAGGGTCAAAAAGTCTTTCTAATGATGATCTGGAGAATCAACGTATGGGAAACTGCTTTTCTTTTTTAAGAGATATTTGGGCACAGGGAATACATACAGCCACTGGGGTGGGTAAAGGGAGCATGTGCTGCTAAGATAACCTACAGGCAAATCCTGAATAAGCTGAAACCTCCAGCCAGACAAAAGCCTATTTGTAAATTACTCCACTTAATTTCCCAGGTCATGATCGCCTCTCTCTGCAAAGCGGTTTATGACATTCTCAATTAAGAGTTTGCTATAAAAATGAATGAATGAAGGATTTCAAAACTGCTATGAGATATTAAAGATGAGTCACTTTTAAAAAGTGGTTTTGTTTCCTGTGTTCTGGATAATGCATTTGAGAATGTAGTTTCAGCCTCACCCATCACCCCATTGTGAAATCAAATTGAATGACTCTCTGCTCTTAGAATGATCGCTCATTCAAATGCATTCAATAAATAAAGCCCAAACACAATGAGGCACTTTTCCTAGAGCATCCCAGAGAGCTAGGGCCTGGTCTCTCTCACTGTATGAAGCTGAGATTAAAGTAAATAAAGCATTCACCCACACTGACTGCATAATACATAGCAACTTATTGTTTACTAAGCCTTACATGTACATTATCTCATTTGATCCTCACAAGGACCTCATAATAAAGACGTTGTTGATTTATTATTCCAATTTAACATGGAATCTGGAGCTCAGAGTGGTCAGCGATTTGCCTAAAGTCACACAGGAATCCAGAAGACACTTTAAATCTACTTATCTCCTCCGCCTCCAGAAACAGGAAACATATCTTTCTTAAGTACAAAACAATATAATTAGCAGAAGCATTACCCAAACTAGGCAGAAATATTTAATTCATTCAGATATGCCTCTGGTGAATTTGTAAATACTGAGGAATCCATTTTCCACTCTGCAATTCTGTGAATTCTACCCTGGACAAAAGGTCATCCAAATATGATCCTTGTTCAGAGTTATGGAAATGTATGCAGCCTAAAAGAATATGGGCCAAATGCAGAGTAAAAATATCCATGTAACTCCCAGTGCCATTTACTCTTGCTGCCTCAAATCCTTTTTGAAATTAGACAGGTTATAAAGCATAAAAAAAATAAGAACATAAACTCTCGCCCTAAATTCAATTATCATATATCAGAGAGGGTCATAAGTGTAGTAGGTTAGATCGAAAGTAACACAAGACAAAAATAGGTATGGTGAGCAAGCCCCAGGGGCCAGGAGTTTTCTTTTTAACTCTTTAATTTTCATCTAGATAAAGTACTGAAAAATGATCTGAAAAACCATAGAAAATAAATTTTCCCCCAAATCAACCTCCTTTCAGCCTCTGGCCTTAATTATCCAGAAGTTGTTGAGGAGAATAATTAGGAGACAGAGATCATATTCATCTTAAGTGAATCTGAGGTCAGAACTGTACAGAGTAGCATTTAAGAATAGGGGAAAATGGGACACCAAACGGCATGGCTTCGTGAAGAGGAGGTGACAGAAGCAGAGCCAGGTTCCTTTCCTAACGCAGCCTTGCAAACCCTGTTCTGAAGCTAACAGAGGCCAGTGCACTCTTTCCTGCACTTGGCTCTCCTTTGCTTCCATCCCCCTCTATGCTGCAAAGCCATCTTGCAGAGTAGGTCCCTGGGAAGCTCCAAGCCTCCCCCAGAGGTTGGGCTCCATATCTGGCTGTTCAGAAGCCTTCTTGGTTCTCAGGGACCCTCTTCCTCAAAATGTGTAGTTCCCTTCTCTTCTAAATCTCAGCATATCTATTGTAAATAGCCCCAGTATTTAAAAAAAAAAAAAAAAAACAAGTTTCTTTCTTTCAGACTCGTATGTTGTGAGTCATGAAATTGGGGCACCATCATTATCTGAGTTGATATTTGGGGAGTGCATTCTTCCCTGTGCTCCTAGTAACTAATCCATATAACCCAATCATCCAAAGAACAAAGCAACTTCATTCTTCTCTGTTGAAAACAAGAGACAGAAGTCATGGTTCCAGGGTTTATTTTCTAAAAAGTAATGTGAATCTGAACCCAAGTTAATTATCTGGTATTTTTAGGGATCAGGTAATACTTTTTTTTAGCAATATTTCTCTACACTTTCATACTTGATTTTTAAAAGCACATATATCTTTGTTCATGACCCAGCCTTTACAAACACTTTGCATTAAAAGTCACGTTGGGGTCTTTAAGCCATTTTAAGTGTTAGGACCAGTGGCTTCAGGAATGAGGTTTGTTTGGATAGCACAAGACCTTTGTTGTTGATTGAAACCTGGCTTGATGCCTCTATACATCTAAATAATTAGAAAAAAAATACATTTAAATGAGAAGCAGATGCTGTTTCCAGATTTCTATTTTCACTATACAGAATAAATAGAAGCTTTCATCTCTGCGTTTACTCTTTGAATATGGTGCATACCATATGAATCATTATTTAAAGTATAGGGTGTTCCTTTCACAAAGGCAAAGGAAATAGGGGACCTCTGGGGTACTCTCCTACAAAACACTTTCTGCTCCAAGAAAATTAAACAGGGTTATTCATTCTCCTTTACTCCTTCGTATGCTTCCATGTCTGGTACTAAGCCAGTAGATCCAAATAGAAGGGAGGATGCTGGTGGTGAATACAAGGGTGGCAGGCCTGCTGGTGTTGGGTAGCTGGTACTTGGCAACAGATGGCAAACATACTGCAAATGCTCAATGTTCGTCTTAGCAGATGCAAAATCAGTTAAAAAGAAACTATACCCCAGCCAGGAAATAGAGGACAGGACATCACAGGGTACCTTGGAAAATGGAGGATGGTTTTCTCAGGCTTCTTTATCAACAGTGCAGCAGGTAGAGTACATTTTTACTCTCTCTTCTCAGCTAGGAAGTTACACAGTAGGTTTCTGAGCCAATTTCAAATGCTTGAGATGTTTGAATGGAAGAACAATGGGCAAAAGGTCTCCACAACCTCAAAACAAAGCATATGTATGCAGAATCAACAGATTCCAAAAGCCTGGTTGTCTGAACGAACACTTAGCTACAGTGAGGTGAGCCACCATAGCTACCAAACCCAATAGGAATTGATGAGCAATGAAGCGATCATGTAATTTATTGAAATTCATTCTTTACTTTTTCTCTCTCACTGCACCCACCAATGCCCTCCCATTCCTTCTTTAATCTCTTTCTCACCATTTTCCACCCAGCTGTAGCCCAGTCTCTGGCACATGTAAATTATCTATCATCAATATTTGTGGACACTGTGATTGGATAATATTTAAATTTTTTTTTCTCTGTCCTGAAATAAATACCACATTTTACGAGTTGGATAAATATACAAAATTTAAAAATTAAGAAAGTAGTTGCTACCTAAGTTTCTCTTATCATGTACCAATCATTTTGATAGTAGTTTTATTTGACTGCATTAATATAAATACCCCAAATAATATTAAAAAGTGCATACCATTCTCCCTGTTTTATAGCTGAAGAACCAGGGGCTTATGTTGGTAACCAGACTTGCCTGAGGCTTAGCCTCTAAGTGGCAAAGCTTTAGTCCACTTATTCTACACCCTTATATTGTTTAACCATGGCATTATGCTGCCCACTGGATGTCAGAGGTTTTGAAACCTTGTTGTAATATAATATGTCAGAGACTTAGATGGAATGCACAAAGAAAGAGTAAGAATTCTACCAATTAATTAGCCTGTAGTATTATTAGAATCAGATTTCCTGCAACATGCAATAAACTGTTCTTAAAATCCAACTAATGGTCAAAGTGAATAATGTGGTCTTTCAACATAGAGAAAGGCCTGAAGGGTTTGATCATAAGAAGTGTGTTGCTGTGAAATAAAACAAGATGAGAAACTTATCTGGAACTTTTGATCTGAACAGACCTTGAAGCAGTTCTATCTCATATGTATAAATACAGATATAAAAGAAAATAAAATGGTGTTAGAAATTGGAATATATAAATATATAGATAGATAGAAAGGGAGAAATATATGAATATATATATATATATTTTTCCCCAAATTTTTCACATGAAGAATTTGAAAGTGAAGAATACAAGTAACATGTCCATGGCCAAACAGCTAGCCATGATAGAACCAGATTGAACCAAGTCTCTCTGGGTCAAGTCATGTACTTGCTGATCACTAGGTAGTGTTCCTTTGATTTCTCTATCATTACTACGCTTGTGCCTCTAATTTTAATTCATCAGTGCTTCACATACTTCATGCCTCAGTTCTATTGCCAACATAACCTGGAGAACAGTAAGTAATCAGAATAAAGGACTTCAATTTGCTGATGGAGAGAGGAGCAAAAGTGTTAAAATTCAAATTATTTTCCCAAATTCAATATTTTCTTTCCTCAAATTAGAAATATTGAGTTTTTTTTAAGTTTCAATACATTTCAAAGATGAGAAGCTTGATATGAGAATATTTCAATGTTGGGTAATGAAGGGCCCCTCCTAGACAAAGCATGGTCCACACTCTTCATTCAGTAGCTGGTATTGGACATGTCCATGGAGACATTCTGATTCTATTTGCTAGCTGTCTCCTCCAGTATAGTCAGTGAATAAAATGAGATATTTTTTTTTTGGCAGAGTTTTGAACCTTCAGTTAAGGGGTCCCAATGAAACCTCAAAATTTGTGGGATTTTCATTCACAGAATAGGAGACAAAAGATTAAGCCATCTTTGGAGAACACTTTGAAATGATATTGTCTGTTGAGTTCATGTCTTGGTTTAAGGTTGAAAATGATATTCATTTTGTATGAATAGGTTTCCTTCTCAAATTATTGTGAAGAAAATTATTAGTGTATGAAAATACTACAGAAAAAAAAGATTCATTTGGATGTTCAGGGGCCACCATTGTTTTTAGAAACTAGGTGATACAAGTCTGCTTTTGGATAGCTGTAAGAAATACAGGGGAGTCATTAAATTCTCTTAAGCCTTAGTTTTCTTAGTATAAACTGTAGGGCTGAATCTAGCTTGTCTCAATATTACTATGGAATTAGAAATCTATGATTCTTTGAACCTACCTTGGATTGAGCAGTCACATGTGGACCTATACTGCAAACCTTCACAAAAGAACTGCAGAGAGCATCTCAATAAATTCCTAGGAAATAATTTAACAATGTGACCAAATTATAAATTGCTCTAGTTGTCTAACACATATAAGAAAGTAACAAGATTTTTCAATTTGGTGCAGCGATGATGACTATCTCAGCGTTTTTAAAGGCTTTTCTCATTGTCCTGAAACACAGGTATCAAGGAAATAGGAGGCAGAAATTGTGTGTATTTACTCCTGATGCTGATAACATCCATATTTGACATTCTAGAATAACTACATCTCCAGCAGCAACTAAGATATGCATGTCTCAGAACTGAGAAACTTTTAAAATCCCCTTTTAAGCAATGTGGCCACAGAAGACTCTTAATAATTGATTATAATTGATTTTAACCTTGTCCTAACCTGGGCAAAATGGCAAAGCCAATCATCTTTGTCCAGATGGGGTATGAGAAAAGAGCCCCCAGTCCACATCTTTAAAAGCTCCAGACATGAGCAGAAGATAAAATATTTAGTCTGCCAAAGCCTTGACCTCCCAATTCCAGCCAGTTTTGAACTTGAATTGATTTCCGACAAGGCATCTGGGAGATGATTACAACAAAATGCACTAAAGCTGGGCAGCCTTTATTTTAACATCCCAGCAGCTTAACCTGTTAATAACAGCAATTGTTTTAGATACAATACCAATTTCTGTAACCGACGCAAGAAATGGATAACAGCAGCACAGTCTCCAAGACAGTACAATAAAAGAGGGAGAGAGGGAAGGGAGAGAGAGAGAAGCCCAGCAGTCATGTAGGAGGTACTGTCAGGGTTTTCCAAAGGAACCTCAGTTTTATGCAACCCACTTCTACAATCCCCCAAATAAAATATTCTCAGCAGGAGAAGGTTGCATGTTAAGAGAAATGCTATGATCTGGGATCAAAGCGTGTTCTGTTAGTGAGAGCAGAGTTATCTTGACCAAGTCACTTCACATCCCTGTGCCCAATTCACTTTTTTTTAATCATTGCTGCTCAACTAAAGCATGATGGGACACAAACGTGAGCCCATGTGTAACTATAAAATTTTTAGTAGCAACACTTTTAAAAATTTAAAGACAAAATTACTTTTAATATCGTTTTTCAAAATATTTTGATACTAGAAATTGAAATCAAGGGCACTCTACCACTGAGCTACTTCCCCAGCCCTTTTTATTTTTTATTTTGAGAGATGGTCTTGCCAAGTTGCTGAGGCTGTCCTTGAACTTGTGATCCTCTTGCCTCAGTCTCCCTAGTAGCTGGGAGACTTGCCTCTCTGTGCCTGGCTTATTGCTTCATCTAATCAATCCGAAACAGTATTATTTCAACATGTAATCAATACAAAATTATTGATGCAATATTTTATGTTTACTTTTCATTTTAAGACTTCAAAAGCCAGGGTAGATTTTATGTTTACAGCATATTTCAATTCAGACTAACCATATTCTAAGTGCTAAATAGTCACATGTGGCTAGGGGTTACCATACTGGACAGCACAAGTTTAAAAACGAATAGTTGGACTGATCATCTCTAGTGACTTCTTTAACTATATCATAAGAATTCCAAATGTTGTTTCTTCTGCTTTTCATTTTTAATTAGTTACATGTAGAAAGTACTCACAGAGCCTATTGACAGGTGAGATCAGGATGTTAGAGTGATTGCGTCTTTGGCCACAAGCTCAATTTTAGCCACCAGCAAGATCTGTGCCAATACATGGACATGGCCTTTAAACTTATCTTGGTCATGTTATACCTATTGGTCCTAAGTGGGAAGGTGGGTGGACAGAGTAGGTAGTTGCATAAAGTATCAGGATATAGCTGAGCATGTTCTATTAAATGAAATGATAAACAATATCCTCATTGTTTGTAAGCAATACTTACATACAATTCATGTGACATATATAAGATCATTTAATCATTTCAACCACCACTTAAAGTATGAATAATTATTAATCTTATTTAACACAAGGGAGACTGAGCCTCAAAGAAACTAATTAGCTGGCCCAATGTCAAACCCCTAGAAAACATTATGAATGGGTTAGAACACAACCTGTGCAAACACTAGGGTCAGATTCTTGACCACCAGGAGATGATGAGTTTAGAAACAAATGCCAGTGTTTGGTCTCCTATCTCACTTCGACAAAGGTTTCCCAAATTGAAGAGATAAGAAAGAGAAGGCATAGGAAGGTAAAAGAATTTGCTTTCAATTTCTAACAACTTAGAAAATCAGAAACATCAAGTGGATGATAACATTCTAATAAACACATACCTCCCTCCTCTCCCAGCTGTGAATACCTATGAAAAAGAAAGAAGGCACGAAGACAGGAAGAAAGAAAGAAGGAGAAAGACAACAAGGAAGGGAAGGAGAGAGGGATTCACCAAGCTCTGTGACATTTCAGAGGCATCTCCGACTCGACTCAGGCCAGAGAATCATGGCAACAGGACCTGCATATTCAAGATTCAAATTCAGGTCACAATATAAAATTACACCTTCTGGCACCTAAATACGTCATTTCTGGTGAAATAGGAAGGAAACCTCCTCTTCACACTGAATACGCCCATGCTTAGAAACGCATATTAAAGTACAGGTTCCTGCCATCTTGTCACCAGACTGTCAGTGGTAAGAGAACAAAGTTTAATTACCTAGATTTAATTTATTTTTGATAATTTCACACAACATACTAATTGTTTAATTGTTCTTTCTACATTGGGATGATGGCTAGGTTTGGGAAACAGGACTGGATAGAGGAATTTCTTCCATTACAGTCTGTGGTTTTCTTTTTTATGGTATCTGAGAGTATGGAGAAAGTTCAGGTTAAAAATTTGGGGAGTAAATCATTTATTTAAAAAACAGTATTCTATCTGCATTATTAATTTGATTTAAAATCTACCTCCCTATAGAGAACTTTGGGAAAGACCCAGTAGCCCCTCGGAAGACAGTTCACTGAGGGTAGGCCAAGACCTCCCATCACCTGTGAACTATACACTAGAAACAAACTCTAACCATCTCTGTCTATTGCATCTTGACTTTATGGGTCACTAATATCAGAGCTGCAAGGAAATAAAAAAGCCAAAACTTCAACCTTATCTTTAATCTCTCCATTATTCTCTCCTGATCACAAAGTTCTGTGTTAGTTGGCAATAAAGAGAGTTTTATGTATTCTTACTGGTTATTTATTGTTGTAGGAAAAACAACATCAGAAATACATAGATGAACATAAAAGCCATTTTGTATTTCACCACAATTTAAAAATTAAAAAAAAAAACATTTTATAGTCAAGTAACATAAGAAAATTTTTATTTATTCATCATTCTATAGGTCAACAGTTTAGACAGAGCACAGCTGGGGAATTATTCTACTCAGCTTGCCAAGGGTCAAACAGATATGGTCACCTGATTACTCAATAAGGCTGGGTGACCTAAGCTGGCCTTATTCACTGGTCCTGTGTTGATGATGTCAGCTGAGCCAACTCTATCCAGCAAGCTGACCCGAGTTTACTAACATGGCAACTTTATTTCAAGTCCTAATCTGCAAGCCCTTTAAAACTTCTGCCTGTATCACATTTATTGGTGTCTTCTTGGGCAAACAAGTCTTACAGTCAAGCCCAGGATTAAATTTGGAAGAGAGTACTGTGGGGTATGAATCTATAATAACCTGATACAAAAATATTCACCTTAAATATTCTTTCTTCTCTTTCAATGTGATTAAAACAACTCAAACCCAAGTAGAAGACTGAATGAGAAAAAAAAATTCAAAATTTCCCAATAAGCCAAGAATATATCAAATTCTAAATTTGGTTTTCAGTTTGAGCCTCAGATGTAAATGAATATCAAGTCTTATATTTCCACTGAATTATAGTTCTTTTCATAGCATGTTTTAGAAAGATGGCCACCGGTTTTGATATCTAAATGAAAAACAATATTTCATTTGAGGAAACAACAATCTTAAATATTTTTACAAGTCTCTACTAGACGATAACAATAGCTAATGCTGAATTTTTGCCATGGGAACTTTTGTTGTACTGAACCACTAAAATTACAATCAGATGTGCTCATCCTCTGTTGAAGTAATGAACAATGGTATGTCTGAGTGAAAAATTCAAAGTGCATCATTTATCTTATCCTATTTTCAATTAGGCCGAATAAAGTATAAAGTTGGTTCCAAACTACATCACAGAAACAGGGTGAGTAAATTTATTATACCACTAGAGTGCTAATCTTAGCAGATGGTAGAAAAAATATTTTTAGCATGAAACATGCTAAAGCAATAAATCTGAGCAAGGTGGATCTTATCAACTAATATCTCCCCAGTGTGAGGTAAAACTCCTGTATGGCAACTCAGCATTCTTATAAAGTGTGGGTGGATGTGGTTAGACATAGCCCTTGGTAAGAGGAGGAAAACAACACAAATGAGGGTCAAATAAGAAAACAAACCACACACAGGACATATTGCACTGAATCTTTTAAATGAAATTGTACTGTGTTTAAAATGCTCTTGAATTTTATTTTTAAAATCATGCTGACCCCAGAGTCTTGCCAGTTCTCCATATGGGGAGTTTCCAAAGTGGAAAATTTACAGCTATCTATTAGATCCAATTAGAGTAGAGGTAAGCATACATAGTCACACATTGTTGCAGGTCACCTCAGCCAAGGTGAGCATCTAAGAATACAGAGGGGACTCTTTAAAAGGGGCTCAACAAATGAAGGAGAGCTCTCAGTTTCATGGATGCAATTGGATCAGTGTTAATCAGAATCCAACTGTTAAGCCCAAGCAGATAGAAGAGGTTGCCCATTCAGAATAGACAGTACATGATGCTTAAGAGTTTTACTTTCAAAGAAAGATGAGCCAAATGGAAGAGTAAGAGACAGAGTAAAAGCTTTGATATGTTGCAGAAGTCTGTCTGAAAGATAGTTGAGCTAGATATTTTTAAGCATACCATAAACTGTATGTCCTTCAGTCATCTTGTATTACATTAATGTTCCTGCCTCGAAGGAGGGATCTGTGAGAACAGATTAGTGTAGTGGTGAATCTGTGGTCAAGAAACAAGGAATTCATTCCCAAATCTTTGGCTAATCTTCCCTTTGACAGAGCCTTATTATACAAATTTTCTTAGATTTTAAATAAATTATCTACAAAATAAAAACTTGGACTCTAGTGTCAATGTATAAAAAATAAGTGTGAAGAAGAAGGAATGAATCAGAACCATTAGAACAAGTTGCATCTGAATTGAGCAACAACAAACAGGACCCAATGACTCAAGAGTCTAGGCATTTCTCTTAATTAATCCTGGCAATTTATCAAATAATTTGAATTATGCCTCATATAGTCACTGAAATTGAAAACAAAGTTTAAGCTAATAAGATGCCAAATGTTGAAGAAATTTGGTCTGAAAAAATTATGAGAAACTATTTTGAGTGGAAAATATTTTTCATGGTCTGGTATTAGAAGTTAGAAATAAATCATTAAGGGATGAGAGAGAGTGGAGGAGAGATATTTCTCTAGTTGGCAAGGTAGGGGTGCTGGCGAGATAGGATAAGGGGAGTAGGTAAGGAACCATGTGCGACCCTCCTGACTTCTTCCTCCAGAGTTCTCCCCTTCCAGACTCGTTCAGTCAAATCTCCACTAACTCAACACTTACAGACAACACTTACAGACATAAAGCTTTAGTCAGAATGTGGGGTTACAGTAGGCAGGAGGTGGTGTTTGTTGCTGTCCGTGGTCCTGATTATCCTACTGCTATTGCATGGCTGTTTCTCTTGACCAAGTAGCACTACAGATGACTTTTCCCCAGATTATCCAAAATGGAAAAAGAACTTGAATTAACTGTGAAAGAGACTGAATCATATGCTGTTGGAAAAAAAATAGGGATAGAAATAGACATAGGTACTGTGACATTACAAAGAAGAAACAAAAATGATGCTGGTATAATTTTCAAATAATCACAAGTTACCATCAATAAACACAAATCACTATGGTCAAAATGTTCAACTACTGAAGAAGACAGCACATTTTGCTTCCAAAGCTACACAATCATAGTAAGTCCTAATATAAACAAACATATTTAGGTGAGGTTTCAGAACATCAATCTGGTAAAATAAAACTCATTGGTTGAGTTAACACTAAAGAGCTCACAATGTTCTTTGGCTTTATCTTGTTCCTCTTGATGACTTTTATAAATTTTACACTGTCATTAAACAAACTGAATGATGACATGCTTTGCATTTGTATCTGGATAATCCCAGGAAAATTTGGTACTTCTAGTGTTTTCCAAAGTATATCTTAAAGAAATAAGGGTGGGAGAGCACTACATCCCCCTTGATTATGTTTATGTGTCTTTCCAAGGGAAATGGATTTTAAAAGAGAATTCTAGTAACACTTCAATGTCTGCTCTTCCATTTTCCATATTAATTTAACCTTCACCCATAATTCACAGAATTAAAGATTGTAATTCACAGCCTCCCAGCAATGAAGGGAGGCTACCTGCCTCTCTCTTGAGAGAGGAATACAGATGTCTCTCCTTTGTTCCCTTCTTCACCTTTTCTCTGTCTTGAAGACTGCATCACTAATGCTATAGCAGGGTATGAGACTGAAAATTCTATTCTAGAGGTGTTGGAGTGATGAGATGGAAGGTTGTTCTGGAAACAGAGCTTCCATACCAGTCCTGGCCTTCATTTTACAGAACAGTTTCATGTCAGAAAGAAATAAGCATATTTTTTTCCTTCAGCCACTGACATCTTTTTTTCCCTGTTACTAGCAGCTGAACCTAATCCTAATTAATACACTATTCATCAACATTTGATGAATGCACAGCAAATATTGGCACAGGTATATTCAATCAAGAAAAAAAGAATCTACAGAAAAATAACAAACCCACAAGTAAAAGATTCCCATGAGGTCCTGTAGTTTCTACGTGAAGCAGAAAACCTCAAATACCTCCAAGTTTGAGAATGAGAGTTGCCTTTTATCAAAATAAAAAAACCTAAATAGCCTTTCTAAAATAATTTGTTCACAACATGCTATTTCCTAATAAATAATTTTCTTTGTACGAACATTCTCCTCACTTTAATTCCTGGCCCAGAAAAAAAAAATACTATGAGCATCACAATGTATCTTTTAAATGTATGTCAATGAGGAGCTTGAAGCCAGAGTCCACTAAGAATGGGGTAACCATCAGAGAATTCTAGGTCTCCCAAAAGAGAATGGAGGCTTTCTTTTCCTGGTGATACAGGTGTGCACTCTAAGCTGATTTTTTTTTTTTTTTTTTTGCACAAAACTTGGTATTTTCCTGTAGCATCAGGAGTGGCCAGAATCACATTAACTATGCCCCTCATGGAAATTGCCATGACCCTCATTTCCTGCATTTGGACAAACTGTCAATTGTCTTAGAATGTGAAAGATTGTGGGGATCTCTTTGTATGCAGGCAGGCTGTGTTTCAAAATGGACAACCGGTTGTGAGTACTTTGCAGAAAGGGCCAGAATTCCCCTCCAGAGGCCCTTCCCTTCCCTCTTCTTATTGCCTAGAAAATGCCAAGAAAGTTTAAAATTAATGGCAACCAATTGAAAAAGAAAAGGAAATCAAAGAAACATTTATTCCCTGAGAAGCAGCCCTATTTCTTTCACCTTTACATAAGAGCACAGTTGGTTTCTGTCAGCTCTGGTATTTTTGTGGATGGGATGGAGAGGAGAAAAGCTCAAACAGGACAGAAAACATGTTTTCAAGCACCAAGAAAATATTTTTTATCATTTAAAACCTCATAGGAATATAATGCACAACAGGACTCTACAGCTTTCTCAAAGTGTATTAATATTATGGACTTTAAAATCTGAGACATTTAGCATTAAAATCAGATATGAAATACATACATTGCAATTTTTTATGCACCAGAAACTAGGAGGCCATAGATCTCCTCTATGAAACTATAAATACTTCAGTTCTCATGTACCTGGGTACACAACTTAGTAGCCATAAGGACTGCTGGAACACACAACTGTGACAGGAACAGTGTGGCTGAGTCCACTTCAGAACACTAGCCAAATGAGCTAAAAGTATTTAAGCTTCAGTCCCCACAGAGACCCCTTAGAAGATCTATAATTCCTACTCTCAACATATTGCTTAATTTCAGACAAGATTTGACATAGGACTTAGGAGGGACCTGGAGAGAATGTGAGGATGACTGAGGGCAAAGACAGCCTCATTGTTATAAAGACAAGAACATGTGTATATCCTGCCAATCAGAGTCATCATAACCATTTCCATTTGCAAATGAGACAGAAATAACTATCATCAGCCAGATGAGTGCTATCTGAACAGTTTGATTCAAGCCAACTCCAAAAGAAGAGATTGAGAATTCTTCCATTGGTAACATTCTTTTTTCCAAAGGAAAAATTTTTACTCGACTAATTATAAACATACAAAAGTGATAGGGATAAAAGGTAGGGGGAAATTGACTCTGCTGAAGTGACATATGGGATGGATGCATGGAATAGAAGTTACTCTATTTTCCTTTCAAGCTGAAGGCTGACATTCTGCTTTTTTTTTCTGGGCTGTCTCCAACTCTGGTGAATCTCTCTTTCCTCCCTCCTAACAATGTCAGATATTAATCTCACTTAGGACCTTCAAATAGGAACAGGACCAAACACAGACTTAATAAGAAATTGGAGAAATGGATATTCTACTTCCCTTTCCTCCGCCTTTTCCTTGCTCTTCAAAGGAGGCTGAAAACTGCTGAAGAATGTGTGGAGATGGTAAGAATTCTGTCACCTCCTCCACCAGTGTCCCTAGGTAGTTGAAAAGTCCTGTTTCTATCCAATCTGCATACAGGAAAATGTTAACACTCTCTCGTAATTAAAACTCCAGTTGCAATCCCAGGTCGTGTTACACTATATCATTCACTTAACTTTATTGTGATTGATCTCTGTCAACTTTAACTATACTCACAAGGAAGTCAATAAATAAAGATCGATAGTTTTTTATTTCTTCAGCTTTTTTATTAGAAAGAATAGATGGGTTAAATAACACCAGCAACAACAGTAGCACAGAGTCTCCCTTGGTGCTTTCCTTGGTAGAAATCTGTATTAAGACAAATCAGATTTAAATTCGAAAATGGCCTTGCTTCCTCATCTGATCTGTCATTAAGCTGCCCTTGGCACTTTGAAATGCAAACATTGAAACAAACAGGGCATGCATATATCTGTCCTCTCTGAGATAAATTTTCTTCATGATATGCCCAGTGAACCTCTTATTTTCCAGCATTGCTAGCTTTTGCAGCTCTGGTTTAATGCATTAACCACCTATCAAGACTGAGTGGTGCTATGTAGATGAAGAATGTTCAGATGGACAAATGAGTAATTCTTTCTTCAAACGAGGTTTCTGTGCAGGGCTGGATCACACTTTGTATGGATTCAACAATATGATGTTTAAGCATCCAGTAGTGCATAGACCCCACTAGAGCCCAGAACTGACCTGGAGTGGTGAAGGGCTCCACCTGTCCAGGTATTAACACTCAAGTTGCCAGAATGTGAGGAAATCTCAGGTTGGAGGAGAGGTGAAAGTGAGAAAAGAGTGTATCTAAGAGAAAGGTTTGTGCTGCCAAGGAAATGGTACTCATGGGACAGGGACCTAAATGATCTGACATGCAATAGAAAAGTATTTTAATAGTTTGAAAACTGGGATTGTTGTACAGGTGTGGGCTAGCTAGTGAACATCAGCCAGTCATTGAAAGAACCAAGAGCAACATTCATAAAAACACAACACAACAACAACAGCAAAAAAACCAACATCAGGTCAGAAATGTGAAATCATCAAAATGGACCTCCTGTATCTGTGATCCCTGTAAGGAGTAATGAGGACTTCAAAGCTTTTAGCCAGTTTTTTTTCCCCCTACACAAGTCAGTTCCACTTTGGATAGTGTTCACACATAGAAAACAACCATTTCTCCTATTTATTACCTAAGTGTAACTTATTCTAGTCTCAAAGTAAAAGCATATGAAATAAATGAAAAAAGGTCTATAGCTACATCCTGAGTTCCAAATTTCCCCAAAGTTAGCATTGGACATAGACACTTCCTATTGCACCCTGCCACCTGAATGCCCCAATGGTGCCTCAACTGCATCCTGTTCAATGATATTAACTTCATCTCCACACTGCTCTCCTCCTGTTCCTGGTTTTTAGAGAAAGGAATTCCCAGGCCTCCAGTTACCCAGGTGTGAAACACAACTCATTATTTTTGAATGCTTCCTCTGCCTCATTCTCTACATTCACGGAGTAAATTCTGATCTCTTTTTCACCCATTCCCTTCATTCAATTTGATTTTAAAAACTTAATTATCAATATGAACAATCCTACAAATCTTCTTCATTCAGAAATATTACTCCTTAGTATAGACAACAAGCAAGTTCATAAAGAACTGTATACAACACAGTACATTACACAAAAGTATGACGAGACAGGCATGAATAAAACATGAAGACTAAAAAGAGGGAAGAGGAACAGTTAGTTGAGTGTTTCAGGAAGACTGAGGGAGAACACAGGGATTGAAGAACAGGGAGGAATTTAATAGAAAGAGGCACAGGATAGAAGAAGAACCCAAATAGAGATGGTAGAATAGCCTCGAGCAAAGGTTGAAGAATAAGAAAAGATATTTTTGGCTTCAGAAACAATGCAATTACTGTGGCTGAAGTGAAGGGTTTCTGCAGGACAGAACAGTAATGAGGAATAAAACCCTGAATTCATGTTACACAGAATTTATGTTGTGGAAGGTTTTGAATCCAGACGGAGGCACCTGTGTATAATTGAAAGCACAACAGAGTCTCTGGAAGTTCATGCTGGGTCAGTGCATGGAACAGCTAGGGATGCAGGGGGAAATGGATTACTAAGTTGTTTTGGAAAGCAATTTGTCAATATTTATCAAAAACAAACAGATTCTTTAATCTCAGAATCTGTCTTGTAGAAATATCAGTCTACAAGGATATAGTATAAACACATTTATTGTTTTTAAACAGGTATAAAAAATGAGGGAATAATTTGATTACCCATCATTATTAGGGAGAAAATTAAATAAACTTGTATATGCACACCAAAACATAGTATGCAATTAGTATTAACCAAGTCCTAATGATTTGAAGGGTGTCCATGATATAATGGTTTAAAAGTCTATGTTATATACCTATATACAGAGATATGCATATATATGCACACATATAGAGATTATATGTACATATATATCCCATCTATGTAAAACAAACAAAAATGAAATCCTACATGGTTAAATAAAATGTGCATAGATAAATATGTGAAAATTGACTAATGAAACTGTCAAACTTTGGATAGAGAACATACAGAGATGTTTAACATAGATCCTGCTTACTACAGGATTTTTTTGGAAAACTTAAAATGTTTAGTTTATAAGATATATGTTAGTATTAAATGGTGTTTAGTAGCATATTATCAATAGAAGAAAAAGTCAGTTGCCAACAGTATGTATAGTATAAACCCATCTATATACAGGCTTTCACATACATAAAAAATCATCTGAATGGATATATACCACCAAATTAAGGATGCATGTGCGTGCATACGTGCGTGTGTGTGTGCGCGCGTGTGTGTGTGTGTGTTTTCCTTGCATATTTTCTAGGTTTTCTTTTATTCCTTGGATATATTTATTGTAGAACCTCATGGATCCCAGACACTGTTCTAAGCTCTTCTTCCTTATTTTGATTTACAGTTAAATATGACTAATGGTTGGCTGCTTGAAGGCAAATATTATATTTTCTCAAGTTCCCATTGACCATTGTGGAAAACATGGCACTTTAAATGTGATATAAAATCAGTAAGTACCTGCTAATTGGTAGAATAAGTGAATGGATAAATATAAGCAAGCTGGCTCTTTCTAGTGAGCATAAAGTAGAACAATAACACAGGACCTTTCCCAACACTGGACAGAAAACACTTTGCAAGAGGGCACATAACCCCCAAAATTCTGAGTGGATTATTGTCATTAGAAAGTGAGCACAGGTGCTAAAGAAATTAAAATCAAATGTCTGTAACTAAAATGTCAGGTTAATCATTTACCATGGTATTATGTGTTCTTGTGTTCTGAGTAATGCCAATCTTTTTTGTGTTGTTGACCCTCTCTCTTATCCTAAGTTTTTAGTTCCCATATATAAACGAAACATCTTCCTGAAAGAGCTTGGATCTATTTGCCAATGGGTTTATGATTCATGTTTATATAGGTTGTAAATCCTTTTCGGGAATTACAAAGATACCTTCCTTTGCTTTTCCTAAGCTGTTTGTTTTTGCTATTACTTTACATATTGTTCTGTGTGTCCAAGATACCAGAAAGCTGTGCATTCGGCTCAGCAAATGTCCCCTCTACATTTTCTATATTAATGTTGAATACCAGGGTTCACAAATTGTAACAAAACCAACATTCCATTCCATGTGGGCTTTCAAACCAACTCTGTGAGTCAAGTATTTAACCCTAAACAAATATCCCAAGGCATTACTTACACACAGTGAAGCATAACTTCTTGAAAGATAGGATTTCTGGATACCTAAACTTGGTAAGAAGTAAAATTTCTGTAATTTGCTATCTATGTCAGAAGGTACTGAATCAGAGGTGAAAGTGTTGGGTAAAATTCCAAGCACAGTGCACAAATAAAAGTATTAATTTGACAAGGATTATTCTCTTTGGTCCATGTCTCCATAATTGACAGTGATGAAAGTAACAGACCATCATCTATGGGATCTTAGATTCAAATCCATTTAAATGGACTTCAGTTGATAACAACTAAGTAGTTTGAATGTCCCAAATTCTCCTGTTATCTGGGACCATCTTTTAAGTTTCCTGATAAATGACTCAGTCCAGTCCCACATATGACAAAGAAGTTCAATCCCTAAACTATTTGGGAGCATCCAGGAAAGGAAGAGGGAGTTCCGCTCACGGGTCACTCCCATTGATTTCTTCCCACTTACTGCCTCCTCAGACCATTCCTCTTTCCTGGACTATTGATGCATGTGCATCCTCTTCTCTATCCTTTCTGCTTCCTCCATAAGCACACCCCCAATACCAAGCTCTTTTGTGTGCAGCTAACATAAATCTACAATTTGGGTTCAATAGAAGAGACCATGGCAAAGCACAAAATAAGAATAACCTAAAATTGAAAACCAAACATTACAAATCTTTAAGTCTCTTGGCTCTCCCTGTCCCAGAGAAATTCACACCTGCCATTTTCTTCCTTAGACGTGCAAGAAAAGGACCCTGCCTCCTCTTTTATTAATCGCTACTGTAAAATTCACACTTGATGGACATTTTGCAGAATTGTATGATTATTATCAATAACTGGTCCATAGAATTTTGTTTTCCTCAGGAATAGGGGATCCTTGGGGTATTTTCCTAACAAAACTAATATGTACCTCTAAGTCTCACCATTCTAAGCAATGAAAAGATTTTACCTTTCTTTTTGGTAAATTTTTCAAGGCTTATGTTCTTAGGCAGGATGGTAGTGGCAAATGATGCTGAAAGGGTCCCATTAAATGCACCATTTCTTTCCTCAAAGAGGAGTTTGGAAAGCTTCCAGAGCTGTAGGAAGTCTTGTTTCCTCTACAAGAAATTCAGGCATATGATAAGTGGTATCAGAGGCATGAGGTTGGGGTGTGAGCATCTAAAACTTCCCATACTCTCTGAAATTACATTAAGGAATCACAATACTCAACAACTGCTCTTAGGAGCAATCTCTTCAAAGCAATTTCATGTTACCAAGATTTCATGGATAGTGGTCTTCCAAAATAAGCAGTTCCATAGATGGACTATCCAATGAAATGATGAAAATACCTACCCACAGGGATCATACTTAGAAAGCGGTGAAGTGTATCATTTTAATTTACATGGATTAACTTACAAGGACATTAAGTTAAATGAAATAAGTTAAGAACAAATAGTTGTGATTCTTTAATGTGTACTATCTATGAGGTTTGGAACAAAGTTTACAAATAGTCTCTCTGATCCTCAAGAATGTACATATTACATATTAGCTGTCCTTTTTTTTTTTTTCAGACACTTGGCTTTTCCCAGGGACATTGTTATGAGTTGGATGTGAGGTGTCCCCACACAGTTCTTGTGTTAATACGGCTATGATTGATTGTATTAAGATGATTGTATTAAGTAACCTCATCAGTACATCCCAGTTTGAATGGACTGAGTGGTAACTGCAGGCAGATGGAATGTGGTTGGAGGAGGTAGGTCATCATTCCTGCATCCCCTATCCTCTTCCCTTTCTCAGCTGCTATGAGTGAGCAGCCTTCCTCCACTGGTCCTTCTCCCATGACATGCTGCCCTATCTTGGGCCCTAGAGCAATGGACCCAACCTTCTCTGAATTGAAACCTCTGAAAGTATGAGTCCCAAATAAAGTTTTCATCTTTCAAGTTGTTTTTGTCCATTGTTTTGTTTGCAGTGATGCAAACTTGACTGAAATAGGCACTGAGTTAAAAAGTGGTGTGGCTCCAAAGCCCATTCTCGCTACTATTTATGTGTGTCTGAGCTGCGGCGAGTAGACTGACCACCATGTGTATTCCCTTCAGCTCTGGGTCCCATTGCCTAGGGAAACTCCAAGGGGCATCGACCAAGACGACATGGCTCTCCTCTCTGACATATACCTAAAAGGTTGACTGTGTCCCACTTCTTTCTAGAACCATTTATGAATCTGTCATTCATAAATTTGTCCAAACCCTTTTAAAATCCATTTGTATTTCCTGCCAGTATCACCTTTTAGGATAATGAGGACCCTCATTTTATTACCCTCTGGATGAATTAGTGTTATCTTTCATTTGTCCTTAACTGACCTCCATCAAGTTTCAGAGGGCATCACCTCCTCATTTGCCCCCAGGCTAATGGAACCTTAAGCTATCTTAGATCGTCCATCTAAGATGACAGAACACTTAGAACATGATTGTACCTACAAATCCCAACGTTCCTCAGTAACCATTGGTAAATGTTGGATGGTATTGGATCTGGCAAGATGGCTTGTTCTACCTGAAATAAGGTGCCCATTGTCTCTTGGGGCTGCAAGACTGAGCAGAGATGCTCTTGCCCTAGCACTGGCATATCTGCTAAATCTGTAACTTGAGGGGTTTCCACATCAATCTCAACAAATTCTTAAAGTATCTGGCATCAGATTAAATAAGACTCTGGCAAAGGATGTTGATTCAGACAACCATTGAGAGTAAATTAGGATCATAATTTCAAGGCACTAAGTGGCAAAAGGTTATAACAAGACTGAATATGGACACAGGAATAGGTGGTAGTCCATGCCTGGAAAGAGGACACACAGCAATCACAGGACAAAGAGGACCTTTGTTACTGAAAGTGGAGACTCAAGTCTAGCAAAGCTGATTATCAGGCAAGTAACTTTTCTTAGCCTCATGAGAAAAATCAATATGTATTTTGGCTTCAAGAAAATATTATCAGATGGTACTGAATCAGGAAAGCAGTAATCTCTTCATTTTATATGTACCTAGTTTATTGAGGAGTTGCAGCACATTGAAGTATAAAAATAAAACAGTTTAATTTTTTTTCTGTAGCTAACTCTTAACGGTACAATGTCACATTCCCCTTGCTGTCTTGTAAATCATTATCTTTACATCTTGGTCTGATTCTGTGCAGTCCCTTTTGGTAGTTAGAATTATCTCATTTAAGACCAATTTAAATTTATTTTAAAATTCTATCTCAAATTTCTTTTAAAGTCCTTCCCTTACCGACTCTGGACTAACATCATCAGTGGCCCCATAGAGGTTAAAGTAGGGGTAGGGAATCTGAAGTAGAAACAGCTCATTACATCGCTTCCCTTCCCCAGGGTCACTGTGTACTGCCAGGCTGGCTAAGTACTACACAGTACTATTTCCAGTAAACAAAGCTATTCCAACAAAATCCCCATTACTTTGATGACATTCCTGAAAACTAGCAATGCACAACAAGCATATCTATTCATAGCCATCTTGCCAATAGTTCTTCTATTTGTTGGAGAAGAGAGAAGCTATAGTAATGGACAATGTCTTCTCAATTGACTTAGTGAGATGGCAGTTGGTTGCCCTGCTTTTTCTGATTGGGCATTCTTGATCTTCTGAGTGAGGAATGACCACAATGTGCTCACTTATCTTCTTTCCTAGGGTATTCATGTGAACCCTGTTGGGGTTGGAGTCAGGAATACATACCACCTGGTTTCCTACTCTGGCTCCATACTCTAGATCTTCCACCTACACCACCAGCTTTCTCCAAAAATGTTTCCAGCCAAGGTCTGGTTAACATAGGTTATTCCTATTTTCTGCATCTCTATAGTATACTTACCATAGCTACCAAAAGAAAAAAAAAGTTTTGAGCAAAGCTATACAGATTTTCAATAAAATGAATACATAGCTTTCCATTTTCCTTGAAAATCATCAAAGATTCATCTTTCTACTTTTATTCAGTATTAGACATTGTCCAGTTGATCAATGTTAAATTGAAAAACCAAATGAGTTGAGGTTGTATGAATTTGTATAGGTGGGCGACATGAATATTTTGCAAGCATTTGATCAGGATACTTGATTTCCTTGGCTTGCTGTCTGTAATGACATACGTAGAGCTATGCTCAAGGTTATAAATCTTTTTCACATGGACTTACTAGAAATGACTAAAAGCTAACTTAACCTGTATTAGATATAGTTACGGATCTGCAGACACATTTAAGCTCTCTTTAAGCAACAAATTGAAGCCATCACTCTAGCTAGAGGTTGAATCTGTTCATTGTCCTTAGTGATTAAAATTTAGAAAAATCTGCCTAAAATAAATCATTCATGTAAATTAACCCTCAAGAAGCACTCTCTTGGAGTCCTGGCACTATTTATACAGAGCACAGTCTGCCACAGCCATTGGTGACATCCAGCAGCATTTGGGATGAATAAGTGCTGAGTCACTTTAAAACTAACCAAGTAACACAGGGCAGTTATCACCCAAATACATTATTTATCACCGGGACCTCCCGATGCCTGTGCTTACTGCGGAACCCTCCTGTGATATTGAAGGCCAAAGCGTCTCCTCTCCCTAACAACAGTGTTGTATCTTTGGCAACTCTAGCAGGGACTCAGAAAATCAATACCACTTCATGAGCCAGGTCTTGGTCTTCTCCTTTTACGAGGATTCTGTCAATGCAAGGGGCCATTACTGTACTTTAAAGGCATGATATAAAATTGCTTCGACAAGATATAAGACACACCGTTTGCAAGAACCTGGTGAGAGTATTTTAGTCAAAGTTAAATAGTTTCATCACGTAATTACTTCTATTGGCAAAGCTCCAGCTGCATGCGCTCTCCAAGGTGTGCGCTTTCTATCAAGGGTGGGGGATTGTGAGGGAGGCCTGTCGATGGGATTCAGGCTGTTCTAAACAAGGTCAAACTTAAAATGGAGGCAGAGCCAAGCATCCGATGCCATTGGCAGTGACACCACAACAACGGGGTTGACAAGTTGCTCTCCCCTTTTTTTTTTTTTTTATTTCTCCTCCAACTAAGTGGTCTGAAAGTAGCTTAGGTTTGATAGCTATAAAATATTTCATCCTGATTTGCAGTCTGGTAATTCATTTTCTAAGGACTGTTTAGAATTTATTCAGGGAGAAAAGGAAACTCTGTTGGTTTCTCTAGCAGATTCCCATTATATGACAAAATTTTACTTTTGTATTTTATGGGGTTTTATGTGTTCCACTAAAACCATTAGCTGTTCGTCTCCTCATGATAAAATTTAATCACTTATATAATACCTTAAAAGCTAATGACACTTTTGCATGTATTTATATTTTCTTTTTTCATTTAAAACACGTATTATAAAGATAGCTCTTATAGGGGGTGGATAAGAAGCTAACACTAAAAACAGGGAATCTCTAAGTATTGAGAGTTTATTTATTAACACAATAAGAATGGGGCACCATGGCCTACAAACTGCCTGAAATTTGAGTAAAAGTGGATGCTAATCCATGACCACCATTCATATTTCAATGATTACCTGAGTGCACCCAAGCACTGAGTTTAGCATTATTCTCACAAAAGCTACTTGACTGCTATGAGATTTTGGCAATTTAACAGAAATTTTAATAATAACAATGAGAAATAGACTCAAAGGACATGCACGCACACCTTGTAAAAATGTCTCCTAGAAACTAATCACATTAGCCTGCCCTTTGTAATCAGAGATGCTCGGCAATTCCACTGCCAAGTGACACTTCCCAAATTTGGGTGGTTAATAAGGACTAGAAGAAAAGTGATTTTCTCTCCCCCTCATCCCACTTCCACCTACAGAGTTCCAATTATGACATCGCTTAAGCACCACACATATTTATTTTAGAGTTATGCAAATGCATTATGAATTTATATGTCTATTATTAGATTTATTGGTGCTAATGATTTGGATTTAAATAGCACTTTTCTTCCTGAGGCCATAACAATTTTCATGAATGACCTAATTCATTTTCTCTGCATGCCTCAAATGGGAAGTAGCAAAGGGGCAGAGGTCATCCAACCCATTTGGCTCAGAAGGATAATCTTACCCCACAGATCAGAAAGAATTAACTAAGGATTCTATATAGTCTGATAGTAATGGATCAATGAATTGGCTAGATTTTTCATTGTCAGGAGATATATATTCATGAGCCCTTCAGGATATCTTCAGTCACTAGAATAGTACCAAATACAAGAAATTTTTGTTAAATGAATGAATGAGCAGATGAATTAATTGATCTATCAATCAGCCATAGAAAATTTCTGACAAATCTACAAACTCTCAAAGTTGGTGGAGGCAAAAGATGGGTTGTTTGGAAGACCATCCCTTCCAATGCAAAGGTACCTATGTTTCTCTTTCTAAAGAAGTTTCTCTGGGCTTAAATGTAGGTCTGGGTATATGTATGCCATAGTTTCAAGGGGGACAGGAATCTTCACCAGTTCTACTCTAAAGATGTCCCCACCTTTACAGGGATGCAGACAGTTCCCTATACGGGAACAAAGCTCTTCCTTCCATAATAAAACATAGACCTGGGATGAAAATGTTCCTAAGAAAGTACATCAAGGTAGCCTGGGCTAGGAGGAAAGGCAGATTCACTATGAACCTAATTTAGCTTAGCTCTGAGGCTCTTCATCAACCCAGACCACTACCAACACCCTGGAAAAATTCTAGAATGACTTTTCATTGACATATGTTTTTATTGAATTTGCAAAGGTAGGTTATTTTTGTGCTCTGTTTCTATAAAAGCATCCATCACATCTCATATTGTATAATTTTCAGGTACCATTCATGTACCCTAAATGTTGTCCTGGTGGTGGTGACAAATTCATTCTAAAATCTTAGTGGCATGATGGCATAACAAAGGTTTGTTTCAGGCTTCTACTTCCTATTTTAGACAGGTCAGCAGTCAGCTCTGCTCCACATGGTTATTCAGGGATCCAGATGATGAAGAATCAACCATGTTTTCGTGGCAGGTCTACTGGTATATTGTATAAGCAGGAGAAAAATAAAACATGAAAACCCTATACTAGGTTTAAATTCTTTAATCCAAAATTAAATCTAATCACTTTTTCTTCTTTTTCTTAGAGAGAGAGAGAGAGAGAGAATTTTTTATTTTTTATTTTTTTTTTAGTTTCCAGCGGACACAACATCTTTGTTTGTGGTGCTGAGGATCGAACCCGGGCCGCACGCATGCCAGGTGAGCACGCTACTGCTTGAGCCACATCCCCAGCCCTCCTTATAATTCATTGGCCATAACTACTTGTATGCACCCAGCTAAGTGAAAGGGAAACCAGGAAAGAGAGGATAAGTGAATTTGGGGAGCACTACTAATCTCTGACCCAAAAAGTAACTTCTGGTTTTGTTATAAATATAATAAATGTATTTATTAGCAATGAGAAACAAGAACATTAAAGCACTCGGTGCTTTACAGACAGAAAGGCAGAACTCATTTTAAGGAGGACAACATCAGGGTAAAAAAAAAAAAATCAGATGTCATATATTCTAAAGTTCATCTGGAGAGACTCCACTGCAGGAGGAAAGGCTGAGAGGCCAATTCCTGCTGCTACTGTAGCTAGGTCATTGCTCCAAAGGATTCCAAGTTATGTGGGTGCTCATGTACCACACAAAATCCTTAGCAGGTGGTCATGAGAGAACTTAAAATTTCTCAATGCTTCCCCCTTGTCAACAGAATAACAGCTAAACTCATTAGTATTCCAGGTCCTCAAAAACCCAACTTCAGTATCTCTTTTTCTTCCCACTCCACTTCCAAAAAACTGTAGCCACACTGAACAACTCATCATTTCCTGAGTCAAAACACTGTACTCCATCTGCTTTCTGACTGAACACTTTACCTCCCACAATAAAAGCTCTCTCTTCTTTCTCCTATCTCTCTGATGAACTCATTCTTCAAGTCAAAGTTCAAATATCATCTAATATAGGAAGAAAGCCCTCCTTACATTTCCTAGCTTAAAAAAAAATAATAAGCAAGTTCTACCATTTTCCTCTAGTTCCCTTTGTGTTTATTTCTATTATGTCATATATCATTTTGTTTATAGATACATCCTCTCCCCTGTTAGTCTGTCAAGTTCATCCATGGGACCACATGAGCTTTATCCCCAGCACTTAATTCAGCCTCTGGCAGATGGTCAGATTTAATAAATGTTTCTTGTATGAATGAATGAGTGGGGATGGAGCATAGAGCTTAAATGGCATTTTAGGATTTTTTAAAATGAGGCTCATACATAGGTGAATCCAAAGTTAATGGGGGTGAGCAGGAATGACCCCTATTCTGCTAGGGTAGAGACAGTTCATTTAGGGACAGATGCCCACTTCCCTATGGAGGACCAAACACTGCAATTTTCAATGTGCTATTTAGTGCGGGTGTTTCCATAATTGGGATGAAGTGAGAAAATTCCATGCTCACTGGCCTTAAAAGTCACCCTTCCACCTGGGTGATGCAATGGTCCAGACTTTAAAAGATGTATGAATTACTTCTCCCCAGAGAGACCAAGCAGAAAGGGGATGTACTTTTTAACACTACACGGTTATTGACCTTCCATTGTAGCAAATCTGCAAATGTCAAAGCAATGAGTGTCTCTAAAGAGAAAGCTACTGTTTAAAAACAGATGTTTAAAATATAGGGCCTTGAGAGCTGCCCTCTCTCCAGACACACTTGCTAACAATTCTGAAGAGCACAGAATACAAAACATGCATTGTGCCCCTCTTTCCTCTCCAGGACTAAAGAACGAATGTTGAATGAAGCTTCACCTTTGTTTATCCAACTTTAGACAAGAGTGAATTCCGAAGAGACATCCAAGGACAAGAGAAAATTAAAAGTCATGACACTCAAAAAAAAAGTAGCTGTAGTAATGCCTGCCATGTGTGCAGTGCCTCTCTGATCCTGGAAAGCTCTTCCTTATCTTTCTCACTGGATTCTTAACTGATCTTGGGACATTTCAAGAACAGACTGGATTGAACCCATTTGACAGATGGGGCAACTCATCATCACAATTGTAATATTGATAAACTATTGATTAAAATGGAGGAGTTCTCCCCAAGGTAGAGGAAAAGAAATAAGTAGATTGTTAATACTATTTGGAGGGAATTACAATGGCCCATGACCAAGTTACCAATCTGGGTGCATGTAGATAGGAGGGAGTCTTTCTCCATATAAGAGAGTGTCTCTGAATTATTTATTCATCCAACAAATAACTTTGAATACCATATACATTTTTGCATTATGCTAGGATGGGACATCCAAAGGTAAGCAGCACATCAGCTATGAGTGAGCATATAGAAAGGGACTGCTGATTATAAAGCAATGCAGAAGTTCAATGATGCAAAGGTCTCTGTGAATCATGGAAACCCAAAAACCCAAACAGACATACCTGAGGGAAGCAAGGAAGGCTTCCCATTTGAATTTAGGATGCATAGAAATTAACTTTGTGGCTAGCAGAAGGACACACTCTTTAAGTAGGAGAGGCCCATGAACAAGGGGCGCAGAAAAAGAAAGAAAATATCTGTACAACCCAAATCATGTAGGCGAGTACACTATAAAGGCAGGAAAGGTAGAGGGATATTGGATATCAAAAAATCCTGGAGTCTCAGGAAATGGAAGTTTCTTCACAGGCTATGGGAAGACTGGTAACTAACTGATTTTGGTGAGAACAAACATTTAGAGACCTATGAAATCCACATTTCTCCTTCAACTCAGTACATGTGAAAAATGAGCTTTGTCTATTGGGGTTAAGGCCCCAGACCCAGCACACAAGGCCACAGTGGGAAATCTCTGCTACAAAACAAAAACAGTTCTCTTTTCTTGTCTTTTGGAAAGGGAATATTCATGCAAGGGACTGCCTCATGCCAAGACTAAGAAGGGGGCATTTTCCTGCACCCAGGAGCTTTTGACACCTATGGCAAAATGATCTCTCCCTTTGCTTGTGAGATGGCAAATGTACTTCACGGGAGAGAATGCTTCTTAAATCCCATAATGAGAGAGAATCATTAAGATGCAAATACTCTCTGAGGAGGAAACAAGTCAATAAGAAGAAAGTGACTAACTAACTCAGAACCATTTCTGAGAGCGGACTTTGAAAAAGCATTAGGGGAAGGCACAGGAGGACTGCTGGTGACAGGTAAGGGCTGTCCTCCTGCTCAGAGCTGACCATCTTCAGACCTCAGTCACACTGGATCAGAGTCAAAAACAACACCTGAGGGCTGGATTTGACCAGCTTTTTTTGTAAAGACCATGTAATAAACCTTTTAAGCTTTACAGTCTCTTAGGTACTTTAGTATCTTCAGGGAATGGATTCCATCCCCCCTTGGATACCAAAATCTGTGGATATTCAAGTCCCTTATATAAAATGGCTAAGAATGACGTATGACCTATACAATTCTCCCAGATATTTTAAATCATCTCCAGATTACTTATAAGATCTAATTCAACATAAATGCTATATAAATCAAAATTGCTATGCTGTGTTTTTTAGGGAATAATGACAAGGAAGAGAAGTGTCAATTGTTTTATTTTCATGGTAGAGTTGTTTGAATCTATGGATATGGAGGGCTGACTTCTCAATCTACTATTGTAGCTTGAAAACAGCTGTAGATGATGTATACAGGAACACAATTGTGTTTCAATGAAACCCTTATTTGCAAAAATACCTGGGAGACCAGACTTGACTCAGGGGCCATAGATTGTTGACCTGCTTTAGAGGAAGGGTCCTTAAAGTCTGGTCCCTTGATCTATGGCACCAGCATTACCAGGGAACTGATTAAAAATATAACTTGGCAGCCACACCCTAAACCTTCTGAATCAGAAGCTGGGGATCTAACTTCAAATAGTCTATGTTTTAGTTTCAGTGGAAGAATTAGCCTCCTTCCAACTGATCACTCTTGTACGACATTGTTAAAGACAAGGTTTCAACCCACATACTAGAGGCATTTATAACCAAAGGGAAATCTCTGTTGGGCAAACTTCCTTTAATCTACACAGAAGGTAAAGTGCAGGAGCAGGTACTGTAAAACCCAGAAGATCTGACAGCTTCCTCATTTGCCTGATAGGCAGTTTTTATGACTCATCAGCTGAAACCAATATGGCAGCAATACATCCTGCCTGGGTTTGAATTGATCATAGCAAGAATTTCAGAAAACACTAAGAGCAGTTCTGGCTAAGGAGGAATTTGTGGATGACAGGCTTGGTTTCCTTAATGGAAAACCAACATAGCTTTCTATAGCAAATTGTGACGTGAGGATTAAGGAGGCATTAAACTACCTCCTTTGCGTTGTCACGTATACATTCAAATCCAAGGCAGCATTTAAAATATTAAAACATCTAATGATTTTATTACTAGCTCATTTAAAATGGCGACCATGAAAAATTTAGTTTAAGCTACCCAATAACGGCTCAGGAGACACTTAAAATACACACACAGAGATAACTGAATTTTTAAAGTAAGTTCCTTATTAACTTCTTTCCCCTCATCTATTACCATTGCTATTTTCCAGCTGTATAAACAGTCTGGAGAGTATGCCCTGAATGAATTCACCGTTCAGAAAACAACATAATTACAGCCATTCCAGCAAACTGAGTGCCAAAAAAGTTACAAATTAATTGAAGGTTAGCATTGAAAATTAAATCCTAGTCAGCTTGAAGTCATCTTTTAGGCTACTTTCTATAGAATTAAATAGAGAATTCAATCCACATCAGTTTGGTTGACAGTTTCAAAGTTCAGGTGGACAAATGGCCTTCTCCACAAGCACCACTTTCCTGTGATCTGATATTGCTAATTCCAAGTGACACCTGCCAATAGTACCTTTTAAAAAACGCTTATGATTTATGCAAGATGCAAGACCACTTCCTCCTCTCCTGTAAGTATCTAGGCCTTAGAAAAATACAAATTCATTCTGTTCTAATCTATTTTGATAGAGGTGGCTGAGAGATATTATGAAAAAACATTTTTCTCTTTTACTTTAATTTTTTTACTTTTTCTGACTATAAAAAGTTTGCAAAAACAGTACAAAGAATCCCTGTGCCCTTTTGATTTAGATCCTCCCCAAAGTTAGCATATTTACAATTAATATTAATAATCATTTAAATTATCGAAATCAAGAAATGAACATTAAAATTCAACCTCATTATATAATTGACAGACCTTATTCAAATTTTGCCAATTGTCCCTTGAATAACTTTTTGCTAGTCTAGGATCCAAGCCAGGATCACTCATGGTATTTGTCATATTTCTGTAATTTCTTTAAATCTGGTCATCACCAAGCTTTTAACCAAGAAGCACCCACTGAGAATCTACATTGTGCCAAATCTGTGGTCAGCTCTCAGGATTGAATCAAAGATGGTTCTGGCCTTTGTAGCACTCATACTTTATTGTGAAAACCAAAATGAAACTGCAGGCTGGACATAGATGAATGTACTCAAGTGTTGCTTCTTTTAGGAGAGAAAACAACAACATTGTTCAGACTTGAATAAAAATGGATATATTAATTAAGAAAATATAAACCCCCAAAGTTCTCCATCTTTTCTTCCAAAAAATTAATCATTCATGGCTTAAAGCAATATTCAGAGACAGCATATGAAAGTGTGCTCTACAGCATTGAAACAAGAAATGGCAAACAGCAAGGGCTCAATAAAAGTCAAATAAAATGGCATTCAGGGTCATCTCTGAAGCCTCCCCCAGGATTTGGAACATGCTGGCTATCTCCTGGTGTCAGCTTAAAAGCCCCTATTGACAGTGAAGAAACTCAAACTCCAAATTAACTAAAAGTTAAGAGGCTAATTACCATCTGAGTGCCTTTCTCTTTTTGCACTCCTTTGAAACAAAATGTATAGAAACATATTATAAAATACTTGGCAGAGAATCAGAGATTTTGGCCCAAGGTATTTTTGCATGCCAACTGGTTCTCCATTTACTTCATTTCGCTAATATCAAATTTCATCTCCATGGCTCATTCAAATCTGTATTTTGTTAGATTTTTTAGAATCCTGGATTTGAGAAACCATCAGAGGTTGCCAGTCCAACACACTAGCTGACATATAAATCCTTTATAAAATCTCTACAGTATGTATAGCAACTCCCCTCTCCCCTAGCCCATCCAGCTTTAGGAGTTGCTTTCTGATAGAGGTACAGAACCCAGCACCTACCCAACCTTCACCTCCCACCCTTGAGTTTGTAAATGTTAGCCCCCAATCTCCTGCCTTCTATAGGCACATAGAATAGTTCAGCTCATCCGTGTCTTCAGAAAATTCAGGTTCTAAATGGAACCAAAATGATCCAACTCTAGACTGACCAGCAGCTAGCAAAGTAAGTTTGTCATCTCACCAGCACTGATATTACATAAATGTCCATGAATCACACAGCTTTTCCAGTAGTTATAAAACAGTGTTGACTCATGCTGGGTTTTCAGAATTAATTGGATCTTTATAAAATGTGCTACTCCTGTTGAGCTTCACTGTTCCTACTCAAAGCAGAGGGCTATGGGAGTCCACAGTGTAGAACTTTATATTTATTTGTTCTGGATTCCACTTCCATATATTTGATCCCTGGCTGCAGCCTTCTGAGATTTTTTTGATTGGCAAGCAAATACATGAGATCCTTAACTTTCTCCTGTCATCTACTAATTAGAAAAGTAACTCATTTATAGATCATCACCAAAGTCATCATTTAAAGCATGGAAAGAAATAATACCCTTGTCAGAAGCACAGTGTAGTTAATTCCCTAAAGATAAACTTTGCTTCATTAAGTAGCACTCCTTGGCATGTGATTAAACATTTACAAGTGGACTTACCTATTATCCTATCTACATCTTAACACTTTTGTTCATAAAGATAACTACAGATTTTACCAAATGTGCTGCGAAATCAAGGTGGACTAGATCTCGTCTTTTACAGAATGAAGATGGCCTAGCCTGACAAGATTTGGGGACAAGACATGAGACATAGGTAAACTGAGAACTTTCATACTCCACTCAGAGAGGAAGAACCTGATCATCAGCTCACTGATTCCTCCATCAAAAAGATAACCAGTTGCCTATACTTAGAATGTAGCACCCTTCTTCTCCCTCTGATACTATTTTCTCTTTTTCACTTTCAACAATGTTCACAGTCAGTGCATGATGGTTTCACTGATTTTTCTAGAACATTCTCTCAGCGTTGTGCCTTCTTTCCCATACAAGTGTCTCTTCAAACATAGGTATAACATTCCTCACCAGGAACCTATAATATGCGTGCTAAGTCTCAGGAGTTTCTACAAGGTTATGTTTACCTCTTTGGGTTAAACATCTCAAGTTTATTTAAACATTTTTTTTCACACTCTTTAAGCCATCACTAATCTACTGGCATTCACAGGATGCTACATGTGTTTTCTCATTTCCCATTCAGGTATTTCTTCATTAAAATATGAATATCTATTGCATGTTTTTTTTCTATCTTAAATGTTTTTTTCTACTTTTTATGATGAATTTTTTTCCCTGGTGAAACCAAAATTATAATAAAAAGCACTCATGATAAACATGCATACTCTTTAGAGACAAAGTGTAACCATTTTGTAGAAGTCACCCAAAGGGCAAGAGTAAGAAATGCTTTTGCTAATTAGCATCATGGAGCTGTGTTGAACCAAGTATCTTAGGGTTAATTCTAATGAGCTGTCAGCTAATATTGGTAAAGTTATTTTATATTTTTAATTTAAAAACACTTTGTTAATGCAAAGTATGAGGATTTCAAATTTCCTGAGCCATCTGGTCCCCCACATAAGGTAATAACTTCAAAAAGTTTAGATGGATGGATGGATAGATAAATACAGAATTTATTTCCTTGTCCACTGTTTTAAAGAAATTTCTCTTGCCACACAGAGGGCCATTTAAATAGATTCCATTCCACTTATTGCTCATATTGTGACAAGTGAAAAATATATTGGAGTATATGACTAATACACCAACAGAAAGCATGTACAAATACGTAATCTATACTGATAAAAATACTCATAATGAGAGATTAGCTAGTCCCTTATTATTGGCAGGCTACCTCCTAAAAGAATCCAATAGCAGGATCAGCCTTAACAATAATTTCCATTTATCTAATACATATTACAGGCAAATCCTTTATGTTCATTACCTTAATTCATTTTCAAAATTATATGGATAAAGCAGGCATTGATATAAACTGCATTTTAAAAAAGTGGAAATGGAGTGTCAAAGGTTAAGCCTTTCCTGATGTTTCAAATGGCATGACCATGACCTGGTTTTGGTACCCAGTGGCTGTATTCCATATGCTCTGCTTTCTACCCTCATGCCATGGCATTGACGATGGTGGGACACATGGTGAATCTTGGACAATGCTTTGGACATACAAGGATGCATACATATGAACTGCTTCTGTTGCCATCACCCAGTTAAACCCTTTCAGCTTTCTATACTGAAAAAGATATTATTACTCTCACTTTACCAATGATGGCAAGAGTAATCAAAAGATGGGTACACATGTGCTGACACTGAGGGAAATACTTATTGTCAGGGTACTTGCCGTCCTTACAACATTGAATATTTTTGTGTGAATGTTGTACTTGAGTGAAAAAAAATTTTCTATTTCTGATTTGCTGTAAAAGAAATGATTAAACATCACTCACAGAATATCTAATCCTACATTCTGCATCCCTCTTTATGCGAAATGAATGTTGGTGCCTTTGTTTCTCTAGCAAATCCTTTAAAAAAAAAATAATAGCAAGAAGAAAGTAGCCCAATATTTTACTCAAGTCCAAAAGCCCATGGAAGTCAGTAAAAGGAAATTCACTCCAAGATTATCTGGGGGAGGAAAAAAAAGGAAACAAAGCATATTCTCTCCATCATTAAGCAAATTCTCTGATCTGACATGACGAATTCATCATTTTCCCTAAAAGAATGCTTTCTGACCTCCTCTGTCATCTTTGCAGACCCTACCAGCTAAGAAATTCCCTGAAAGATCTGAGAGGTATCATTCTCCCTAAACAGCTCCCCTTCCCCATTTAAGGAAAAAATGACAGTAATTCAGCTCCCCAGATGATTTTGTTCCCTGCCGCCTGACCTTATCGGTGGGGCAGAGCAACATTATGTCTCACCTCAGAAGCTTCCTTTAATTTGGCATTGGTTCTCTCTTTGGCCTTCGGTAGCAAAGACTGGTGAAAAACATACTCCACAAAGGGCCAGTCCTTTCTGAATTATCACTCATTCTTCCCCAGCATGGTCTCTGTTTTTTCTAAAAGATGAAGGATGTGTAAAGGACACATAAAACTTTAGTCAATAGGTCCATTATTATGATTGGCTGAAAACCATAAAATGCATCCATCAAGCCATTGTGTTGCATCTTGTGTTAAATTATGGTGATAAATAGTCCTTTATCTGTGACGTCACCTACTAATCTATTCCAAAAACTATTCACCGAGGCCATTATGCATCACTCATGCTCCTGCCAGCTTGCTGAAAAAAATCCTCTACATGATAAAGCCACACAAGATTGCGCTTGACTCTGCAGACACAAATATTGTCTGTTATTTTCATGTCATACTGTGAAACAATTGCTTCTTCAGTTACCAAAGTTACCTCAAGTGTGCAGTAATGTCCTCAATGCTCAGCTCTGGGCATTGTAACTCATGTACTTTTAATTGTTTATAATTTACATCAGAACTGGATGGAGTCCATTTGCACCCACACTGCTTTATAAGTACTGGATGACATATTTTTGCCACCTTGCTCTGGGTCAAGTTTAATCCTATTGACAAGCCTTTAACATAGAAATTTGGTGTGGAATGCTTTAATATTCTCAGGAGCTATGTAAAAGGATGCATGGCAGTTGCTATCAGTATGCCTGGGATTTGGATCTGATTTTATACAAAATGTTCTCATAAAAGTAGACATTTTTTTAGCTCTTAGAAAATACTATTTATTAAAATGAAATCAAGAGGAAAGTGTGAAGATATTTTAAATTCCAGTCTCAAATGTAATAATCTTAAAAAAAATGCACAAAAGATGCTCTTAGGCAGCTTTTCTGAAGCTCACCTTGATGGGGTACTATGTGGTCCTCCTCTTTAAAAATAAATAAACTGCCTCATTTTCTCTACACAGAAAAAGAGGAGATGAAATACAGAGTAAAACATGGACGGCTCATTGGAATTTCACTCAAAAACATGGAGCCTAATATGTTTAATTTACTTTCAGCTTTAATTCAAAGAATCTGGGGAATTGTTTCTTGCTGTGCATCATGATTGAGGTGTCCTAGCCCTGCTTATTTCTTAACTCCCAAGTGAGATGATTGGCTTACCAAGAAGAAATAAACAAATATAAACTGCTCAAGCTTAAACGGGTTACATCCTACATCCATCTGCTATGCTTGCTTATATACTTTATTTTTTTAAATTTTATTTTATTTTTTTTGATGGACACATGGAAAGGGGCTTGCTAATATGTTTATTGGGAAGAAAACTAAATCTGGATTTGCTTCCCTTTGCTCTTCTGACACGCCCAGTAGAACGGGTAGCAAACTCTTTACCTGAAAGTTGCTACTGAATGCACAGTCCATCCGATCAATCATGGAAAACCATTTTTTAAAAAAAAGCAAGTTGCTTTAAAAACAGTGGCTTTCTCCCTTCACTGACCTCCTCTCAATCATCATCACTTATAGAATCCAAAGGAGTCACATATTGGAGGAAAGAAAGCAGTTCTAAAAACTGAACACTCTTCAGCCAGTCTTGACGGAAGTTTGGCTTCAACTCAACACTCAAAAGTAAAATACATTCCAGCCTCTCCCACTCTGATGCTCCTTATCATGACAATATCTGAAGGAAAGGAGTGGCAGTTGCCTTCCAATAGCAGTAGAAGTGGCCTTCATTCAATGCCATTGTTCCAGTTTTCTTTCTCTCTCTCTATAAATTTCCTGCTTTCTAGCCTTTTCTCCTATGGCTGAGACTACATTTATCCTTGAGTAGAAGCATATTTTAAGTATATCTAAACATCAAAGACAGTTTATCCTCCCTACTGAAAACACACACACACACACACACACACACACACACACCACTCTTTCTCACTCTCACCTCACACCCATAGTCTGATAAAACCCGCATCCTTTCCATTGTGTAGCAACTGCTGTTCTCGCCACCTTTTTGCTTCCTGGTGGGTCTGTAATTGTCATCTCATCCCTGGAGCAACATCAGGATCACTCAATAAATTGATTGTCAGGGGATATTTGAAGAACAGAACAGCTTGAGCTCTAGAAGCCAAGTGCCTTATGGCCTTCAGCCCAGAAAAAGGAAGCAATGAGGATGAGCAAACCTCTCCCATTCCACTCCTCTAATGCATTAAAAGAGAAGTGAGCAAGGCATTTCCTTCCCGGTCTCTAATCAAAGACAGCAAAATGCAACACAAAGAAGATGTGGGAATTAAATAAACCCATCCTTGACTTAAGAAAAAAAAAAGATTTTAGAATGAAACTGGGAATAGGAGAATCAACTCTTAAGTCGAAAAGTTTGCTCTAGTCTTCCTCGTGTGCATGGGACTTGCCACTTTTTTGTGCAGATAAAACACATTTGGCCCATCCAGAAGTAATGCTGTGGGGGAGGGAGGTTTCTCAATTACTCTCCCTTATTTTAAATAGTGTTTAAGTGTTAAATTCTCAAGCTTCCAGCTCCCATACACATTCGCTTTCTGAATCCTGCCATGAGGGTGCTTTCTATCTTGGTAGCCTCTGTTGGAAGCATGTTGCAGCTCTGTTGGGGAGAAGCCTAAGGGAAGACTGGATCTGCATTTCAAGGCATCTTCTGATGTGTTTACAGGGAAAGATCAAGATCATAGAGGCATTTCTGAACTCAAAGGGCATTTCTGTTAGGAAATTATCGCATCAATCAATGCAAGGGGACCTGGACAGAAATGGGAGAGTAGGAAGTATTAGCTCAGTGCCAACTGTGTGACTTCATCACTAAAACTCATCAAATAGTGCCAGGGTTATCCTTTTAACCCCATTTTACAGATAAGAAAATAGATCTTCAGAAAGTTAACATAGTCACTCAATTTGATCCTATACTCTTTATTTTCATCTTTTCATGCTGCTTTTCAGATAAATCCTTAAAGCATGGTAGTATGAACGGGAATTATGGAGAGGGAATAATAATAACAGTCCAGTATAAGTGGAAAGAAAAAACTGAACACATTAATCTATATATAATCTAATAGTGCAAACACACAACTGTACCTTTACTTTCACAAGTGTTTATTAAATCAAGCATTATAATATAAATGAGGACTTAATAAATCAACAAGCATTTATTCTAGATGCTTTAATGCCAGGTTCTGGATCTGTGCTGGAGTCACCAAAATATCTAAGACACCATGTTGGTCCCAGAGAGGTGTAGAGAATGGTAAGAAGGTTGTAAGTGCAGTGACTGAAGTTGGCAGGGCAAATTTATAAATAAATAAATAAATAAATAATATCGGCAAAGCTGACTTTTAAGGAACAATTAGGACAGACAGAGACATGAGACACAAAAGCCATGTCAGATAGAAAAAAAAAATAACTTGCACAAAGTCCTGAGAAGGATTTCTGGCTAAGGTAAGGCCAGGCAGTCACACACTGGCCTCTCTCTTATTAAAATGCTGCAGAAAATAAAAAATGTGAATAGAGGAAATTCAAAAGGCATAGCTGAGCTCAAATACACAAGCTAGATACATTTCTGGCACAAAACAGATAAGTAATATAAATTTTTCAGGCCTGGTCCTGAAGCTGTAGAGCTGATACTCTCAGGCTGTGGATACCAGCACAGGAGGCTAGGAATTCTTGCTTCTGTGTTTAAATAGAGACTAAGAATACCCCATGAAAGCTAGATGTGGCAGCTAGGCCAGCAACCAGGGACTGTTGATGAAAAAGGCTATGACCAGGGACTCACATGCAAGAAAGCTACAGTATATAACATCCCCTTAACCTTTCAAGTTCAGAACCAATAAAGGAAATAGGCAGAGAGGGATTGATAAGCGTCAGAAAGATGGGTATCAAAATGCATGTCTTGGTACTAGTTTGAAGAGTGTAGCTAACATGCACAGCCATGTGAGTTTTGAAACAGGCCTCTGCATTGGACAGATTGACCTCTGCCCAGGAAAGGGTAGTGCTGCAAAACTGCTGGCTGCCCTGCTAGTTCAGACTGTAGCCAAGAGGGCAGGCCAGTAGTCCCTCATCACTGTTTGCAGACAACCCCAAAGAAAAAGTCCAGAAATATCTAAACCAATACATTCATTCCACTCTAACACCTCATGAGTCAAAAGACCTAGCTGTGAACTGGACACTCTGGATGGCTGGAGAGAAACAAGCTCCTAACTGCTAAATAGGAAGAGAAGGTTGAGAAGATGACAACCCAAATCCCACCCAAGACCAGCTGATTCCAAAATACATAAGAGAACAAAACCCAGGAGAACAGACCCATAAAATCAAGAAATCAGAAGAATATCACACTCTAAGTGAAATTAAAATAATGGGACAATTATCAGTAGCCTTAAAATGATTATATTTAATATCCTCAAAGTGACAAAGATATGGATACTAATTGGAATAAGTAACAAGGTTCAGAATTTTTTTTAAAAAAGTAAATAGAAATGTTTGAAAAGATGAAATTCTGTAAATGTGAAAAATAGGACTTAAAATAAATTTTAAAAAATAATAAATTTCATGAGCTCTAAATGAAAACCTGCTAAGAAAAGATAGAATAAGTGTGTTAGATAATATAACTGAGAAGCACACTGAGACACGTTGAAAAGGTCAGCTCTGAGACAGGGAGGATTGAGGGGCCCTAACACAAAGTCAAAAGCATCCAAGCAGAAGAAATTTGAGGAAGTGGCAGATAAACCATATTTGAAAAGATGATACCTGGGAATTTCCCCAAATTCAATAAACACTATATGTTCTCAACTGTGAAATGCATATCAAGTGCCAAACAAGAAAGAGAAAATTAAATCTAAGGCAAGAAAGAAGAGAGTCAGTACAGAGATATGGGGGGTGGTGGGGGGACTCTGAGGATGAAGATGCCCACAGAGCACAGGGAATGGAGCAAGATATGGAAGAAAAACCAGGAATCACCTTATGGAGAGTCACAAAAAGGAACATGTGACTTATCACATATGCAAAGTTTAAAAAAATATGTATGTGTGTGTGTATGTGTATATATATATATATATATATATATATATATATATATATATATCACATCACTCAGAGAGACTTGAACAAATGGCACAAAGTGAACTAAAAAATGGATGATGAGTTCTAAACCTGCACCATGGAAGGCAGAACAGAGAGGATTGTGACTTTGTGAAAAGCGTGCATGAGTTAATGGATGTGAGGAGAAAGGAAAAGGAATAAGGAACCAGGAGTCAGGAATTACTACTCTCAGAATATGGAAAAAAAAGGAACACTTGGACAGTGTTGGTGGGATTGTAAGTTAGTACAATCAGGATAGAAATCAGTATGAAGGTTCCTCAAAAGACTAGACATGGAAATTCCACACTCCTCAGTATTTATTCTAAAGAAGTAAAGCCAGTGTATGATAGCAATACATGCATACCCATGTTTACAGCAGCACAATTCACAGTAGCCTAACCACACAACCAGCCTAGGTGTCCATCAATGGATGGATGAAGAAAATGTGGTTTATACCCATAGTGGAATTTTATTCAGCCATAAAGAAAAATTGAATTATATCATTTGCGGGAAAATGGATGGAACCTGAGATCATTATGTTGAGAAAAATAAGCCAAACTCAGAAGATCAAGGGCCATATGTTCTTTCTCATATGTGGAAGGTAGAGAGGAAAAAAGGAAAGAAGATGGGGGAGGTTGTCCTCATGAAAACTAAAGGGAGATCAGTAGAGAAAGGGAACCAGGGAGTGAGAAGAAACGGGGGAGGAAGAAGTTCTGGGGAGTGATATTGGCCAAATTACATTGTTATATTGTGTGCATGTATTAATATGTAACAACAAATCTCATCAAAATCTACATTACAATGCACCAATAAAAAATGTGGGAGAAAAAAAAGAATTACTACTCTTAGCCTTCTCACCAGGGAGAGAGCATTGAAGAGAGTAAATATAGAAAACAGATCACACTTGTGGGAGAGAACCAGCGTAATATTACACATATATAGTGTTGGAAGCCTGGGGGATATCATTGATAAATATTTTACTTTGGAAACCAGCAGAGAGAGTTCTAGGCTAGAATAAAGATTTGACCATCATCAACATAAAGATCTGTTCATGAGCTTCTAACAAAGACCATCAATATCCCAAATCTCCCAAATCTCCCAAGAAGCTTTTTTTTTATCAGTGGTAGTTCACTGGCTAGAGGAGGAGTTATTCCCAGAAGAGACAGAAGTAGTACATTGACTAACTGGACTGTGTCAGTGGTACAAAAATCAGACAATAAGAGACAGGAAAATTCATGACAGCGGGCATTAGCAACACAGCAGAGGGGCAGCCAGCAAAGCAATGCTGGTATTAAAAAAGCAGGCAGGTGGAGGACTGGAGAGCCAAGGTACCATGGAGCAACAAAGGAGCAGGGCTGAAATGAAAATGGCAGCTAAGAATCAGGGTATGGAGGAGCTGAAGGGAAAAGCAGGAAAAAATAATCACTTGCACATGGGGAAGGCAATTAGAAACACCTCAAGGTGAACTTTGCTTTGGCAGAAGAACAGCAGATGTTGGTTAAAATATATATATATGAATGATTGGTTCCTAGGTTAATTCTGACCATGACTTAGATCTTTTATTGACTAAGCATCAAATGCCCTATGCAGCTTTGCAAATAAGAACCACAATTGCTTATATGTTGCCATTGCTTTTGCTTGGCTATGACAACATAGGAATGAAGAATAAAATCAAAGTTAAGGTTTCTGAAAGCTCACCAGAATAAATCTTTACTTTCCTAGCTTGAATGGTTAAGTGGCGCTTTTCAAGACTTGGATAATAGTTTTTGAACGAAGGAATGAATATCAAGAGATTAGAGTGTTAACTCAAGCTAAGACTTTGAGAAGACCTTTGGAAATATTTAAAAAGATAGATTAGTGAAACAGGGAGGCAGAGATTAAGTGAACCTGCTTTCGGATCTGTCATGTGGCATTGCATCTGCCAGGTTATTTATTTTTCAGTGCCTACCCTATGATGAATCAAAATCACCTTTAGGAGAATCCTTATTGAATAACATTGAGAAAAGTCAGAGATACCGGGTCACCAATGTGATTTAGTTCTCTAGGCAATACAACTATTTTAAATATTTATTCAATATTTTAATTGTGCAATTGCTTACCACTTAGAATATTTTTTGTGAATATTCTTTCTTAATAATTATTTTAGTAAATGAGATTCTTAGTGTATAAAAGTTCTTTTCCACTTTGTAGTTATTTCAGAAACTGAGATGAATAAAGAAGTTCTCTTGGGATCTGTCTTTTGCTTAAAATAATCTGTGAGGTAAACAGGAGAAATGCACTGTGCCCCTAAGCAGTTAATATTTTGGTTAAAAAGTAAAAAAAAACTACATGATTCAAATAAGGCAGGGATTTCAGGACCATCATGAATATTTGTGCAGATATTGTTTTGCACACCTCCAAGAGGACAATTCATACAGAGATCTTTGTGAATGAAGCCTTCAGAAGAACTGCATGCACACTTTGCAGAAGTGCACCCAGTGATCCTCAGCTTTCCTTTCCTTTGCTGGACCATCTCATACAAGGCTATGGTTTTATCCAAGAAGAGATAGGTACAATCTTAAATTTGGGAGCTAGCACAGAAGAGTAAAAGGGAATCTATTTCCCTGCCATAAAGGCTTTGCTTGGAGACTCAGAAGGACCTTGGATTATGACTTAACTCTGCTACTTACAAGTTCTGTGCATTTAGGCATACTATGTTAATGCTTCGAGGCTGTTTCCTGATCTGTAGAATGGGGATAATAATAATCCCTTCTTAATAGGATTATTGAAAAGGTAAAATGCAATTATGCAGCAGTTTTACAGTTCTTTTCTCAGAGTAAGCATGAATAAAATGCCAGCTCCTCCTCCTCGTTGTCATGTTATCATTTATAGAACTTCTTGGAGGTTCCCTGTTTCTTTTGCTATTGTCTTCACCAATTTTGCCATTGCTTCAACAAATCTGTATTAAGATCCCATAAGGAGCAAGCCACTCACAATATACCATAGCAACCTGAGTGAGAGAGAACTGTACCTATATGGATAAGCCCTCTCATAGCAACAATCAGACATAATGGCCATACAGAGTCAAAAATCTTCATGGTGACCGACTGGTCATTGACCTTTGTTGGGTTAAAGACTTGATGCATTATCTTTTCAAGAATTGCATTTACTCTTCCCCTCATGTGACCTGCCTAAAACTGGGAGTGGGTGAATGAAGACGACTTTGGCATCACTCTCTCCCTTGTTTGGTTCTTTACTTTGCCAATCTTGGTACAGATTCTGGAATGAATAAGCAGGTTACTAGAAAGGAGAAGATGAAGTGTGAGTGTCAAAAATCATTTTTACTCTAATAAATACAATGCTTAATAATATTCAATTTTGGGTACAAACACAGAAAAAAATACCTGAAAGGTAAATGGATTTTTTATTTTTCATTACCTCCTTTGACTAAGCATGAAATTCTGACTTCGGGGAAAACCACAAAAGCCTCTGCTAGATAGAATGTGTGCAGCTGAGTTGTGTGAAAGGTAACAATGAAACAAGATGGGCTGACATCAATAGTCTGCATTCAACGGGGTAGGGAAGGCAGAAAACCAATCCCCCCAAAACTAATGTAGGACATACTCCCAATGGTAAAGCAGACTTGGTGCAGGGTGAAAAGTTGAATCGAATTGCATAAAATGAAGCAGAACATCACAGAAAAGTTAATTTCCCTTCAAATCTGATGTTCCAGGTTTGATACCCTCAAAGCATTTCCACCATACTCCACATCGTCCCAAATAGCCATATCCATTCTTCATTTGGCAGTTCCTAATATTCATATCTTAAATGACTCTTTAAAACAAAATCTTTTCCTCCAAATGGAGAAAAGAATTTTCTACCTCAATAATAGTTTGAAGTATAACACTCAGAAGCAAAAATATAAAAGATATAAAAATATAAAAGTTCAATCTATTTGTAATTAATTTAGTCCAACAAAAAAGGGAAAATTGGGAAACAAAAAACAATCTAATTTTTTTATTTGTATTCATGTTAACCAAACACTATTTTCTTCCTATTGCTATGATAAAAAGAACTTTTGTATTTCCTTCTGATAGTTGAACACCAAAGAGCACTAAAGTAGAAGTCAGGAGTCCTGAGGCTGAGTCTTATTTCATCTGTGCTACTGGGTACAGCTCACTTAATCTCATTGGGTCAGTTTTCTGTCAACATGAGGTTGCTGAATTGGGCAACTACTTAATGTCTTAGAAATATAACATTAAATGATGATCTCCTCTATATAGATTTATTTCATCTGCCTCCACCCCATTTTTCTCCATAGAGCTAAATAACACATGACAGTTAATAAGACAGGGATAAGAAATTGTTTTGATCAGTGGTTCTCAGAGTAGAGTCTATAGATGGCAGATATCCAAGAGGGTTATTTTTAAGATATGTGTTTTCATCTTAATTATGTATATAAATATATGCATATGAATAAATATGCATATATATAATTATATCGTGTATATATGGTATTATACACAGGATAATTAGGCTGATACATTTATAGATAAATACACTTTTTATTGTCTGGATGACTACTATGTAACTGAGTGCAGCCATTTGTATTTCTGTTTTTGTGACACCATTGGGGACAAGTCATTACTTTAAAGATCAGCAAGTATCTTCCAATTGTGTTGGTAAGTATGAACGGCTGACATAACTTTGAAAGTCGGAGTGTAAAAAAATGTCAATTGCCCTACATGCCTTGTGTGGATTTTTCTAACCAGTTACCTAAAACTAACTTGTAAAAACTCAGAATTAAATCAGCAGTATGCCACAGACTTTAGTTAGGGCTGCAAAACTTGGAGATCATATCCTTTTGCTTGAGAAATACTGGTCTATAATATTTTCTACATCATCTGAATAATAAAGTTATAATTAAATGTAATGGTTCTTCCTAAGTAGCCTTTTTTAAAGGAAGCTATTTAAATACTTAAGGATTTTCCTCCTTAAAAACTACAAAATTCAAGAAAAATTATAAGAACCAGAATTATTCTTTAACATGAGCTAAATATTGAAAAGTAAACAGAAAACTAAAAATTAAAGGCACATTTTGCTTCAAAAAGAGGGAGAAATTTCACACTTATCTTCCATTATAACAGCCAAGGTACTTTTCTATAAATCAACTATAAGCACATGAATTCTATCATCTTCATTTTGAGTAACTCCATATTGTTTTTTGGGGTCATTTTAACAATGTCCATCTGTGCTCTCCAGAAGAACAATTGCACCTGTCTATAATATCATATTCATTTCTGGAATACCTATATGACAATCAAATATTTCTTCTTACAGCTCTCTGAGTTCTTTGTTCCTTTCAGGTGTTCCAAAATCTGAACTGCACTGCACAAGTTATCTAATAAACCTGATTCTGCTCCAAATATCCCAGCAGGCTGCCCTTTTCCCATAATGCCATCCAGATGGCCTTCAACCCACATGAAGCTATTAGAGACACAATAATAATCCTAAAGTCCTTGTCCCATCAACTCCCTCTTCTTATGTTCCACTTATTTCCTCTGATCTCACTTTACTAAAGATGAGACACAGGAAAAACTTTGTAAAATTCATAGGCTAAACAGAATCTCGACTATTGGAAAAAAAGATGAATGGGATTGTAAGACATTGCTGACCAATGAGTAAAAGACAAAGGCTATGGCCATGAATTAAACCAAACAAATGGTTTTTTAATCTGTCAGTCAAATGCCCAGTTATCACTTCAAATTTAGCTGAGTGCCAAAGAAGAATATTTCTTCCCCTATAATACAATTTATTCTTCAAAAGCTTAGAATGATTCTTCATCTTGAAAAAGCAGACAAGAAGAAATAAGCCATAGCATAGGGAAGATTCAGCAATGAGAACTGTCAGCCTCCAGAAAAAGTGTTTGGACCAACATCTTCTTTGAGCCTGTGGTTCAAAATGAACACAGGTGAATTTTATAAAAGCTCAAAATCCCTTCTAGACTTATATTTCTTTAGGTAAAAGAATGTGTCTGACCAGGCAGATTTATTAAAGGTCAGTACTTAATGAGTCATGCTTACCAGTAGCTAGAAGTCTCTAGGGCTTTTATTTCTTTGCCACGGGAGTGCTCAAGAAGGCAAAAGTTTACTTGGAGTTTCCAAGACAGCACCTTTGTCCTTTTTATCCTGCGTTCTCACCCACTAATGACAAGTCTAGGTAAATTCTAGGGAGGTGAATGTCTAGATACGCAACAGTTATGCCGTACTGCAAGGTAGTGGACAGAATCAGGTACACAAGCAAGGCTAAAAACATCCTTACAATTCTAATAACTAGAAATGAAGCTGGATTCAAAACCAAAATCATGCAGATGGGCTGGCTTTTTCCCTTGTTGTTTTTTAAAAATGTTCCTGAGCATAAAAACCAGCAATCAACAATTTCTTACTTTGGCCTAAGTACTGTGGGTGTTCTTCCAGTCCATTTGTTGACATATACTTTCCATGTTAATAATAGCTAATTATTTGGCAAAAACAACTAACAACCTATTTTCCCTCGCTCTGGAACAAAACAGTGGCTTAGAAAAGATGATTCTCATACTGAAGTAGTTACTTTTTTCTCCAGTGAATTACTTAGATTCTGAACTAGATGATTTGATCAAAATCTGAAGACATTCTTTTATGGCATCTTAGTCTTCAAACATTTTATGGAAGATATACAGTCTGTTTTCTTTTAAAAAATCAAATAAGATATAAACTTACAAACTCATACTTTGGAAGGGTCATTCATTTTATCCTTGGCATGTCAAACATTCACTGCTTAGTATTTATTTGCAATTTCCCTGGGGAAGCAGCTTTAGATTCATTAACCTTTTAGCCCCTTGACTTTTATGGCGGCTACTGTGCATGGCTCACTCTTCTCCAGCTTTTGAATTAGAATGGCCTTCATTCTGAGGGTACTTAGAAAAGTGCCCTCAGAAAGTTAATCATATATATATATATATATATATATATATATATATATATATATGATTAAGATGCAAGTATACCAGAGACTTGATATATATATATGATTATATATATGATTATATATATATAATCATATATATATATCAAGTCTCTGGTATACTTGCATCTTCCAGATAGCTCATGCTGAGAGACTCAGAGATGGTTGCCATGATGCTAGATAGAGGCCAGGATACTTTCAGTAAGTAGACAAAGCAGAGTTCCATTCCCAAAATGGCTGTCACTTCTACCGTTTCAACAACAAAATAAAAAGATACCGATGGTGACATCCAGAGCAGAACCTTCCTAATGAAGTCTTTGTCAATTTATAAAATTGATTGAATTAACTTAGGCTTTTTTTAGTGGTATGCATTTTTTTTTGTTTATTGGGGTTTTCTTTGCTTTTTATATCATAGGAGGGGGTATTTTATAAAAAAAAAACCAACAAAATATTAACAACTACTAATCCAAGCATCTAGACTTTTTTCAGATGAAAAACTAAGGGTCAAATTGACTGTGATTGATCTAAAACCACATGCTGGAGTCAGGATGCAAAAACCAAGTTTGTTTCTATTCAAAGCCCCAGGCTCTTCCCCGAACCTAATGGTGTCTCTTTGCTTGCTCTAAAATAATGCTACAGAGTATCCACAAAGCTTTCTTTTATCTCATCTAGCTGATTGGGTAACTAGCGAATTTTATTTATTGCATAAATGTTATAATAACAAAAAAATGCTATTTAAGGAAGAAACTCACTATCGAAATTAACATAGTGACTTTCAATCATTCTGTTCTATATAATAAAGAGTAAAATAAAGTATGAGTGTAATAATTAAAGATAATGCTTATATTAAGATTTCTTCCCTTATTATATTATATATGTCTTCTATATGTCTATAACATCTTCAAAATGGCTATTGGAAGGCTTGATAATCTACAGATTTTCTGAATATGAAGATGCCAGGCATTTAGATTTTTCTGCAGATCGTTATACTATAATTATGAAATTATCATTTTGGTACATGAAATTTTCTTTTCATTATTTCCTTATGTGAAAATCTCAGGAAGAGGCTCTATAACTTTTGATCTGTCATTTTCTAAGTGAACTGCTCATCTATACTGCCGCCAACAGGGAGCCTGCCAATCTCACCATGAACTCCACAATATTAAGGACTCAAATTTTCTTTCTTCCTCTTCATTTCCTTCCTCCCTCCGTCTCCACCTTCCTTTCATTATTTCTTGCTTCTTTCTCCCTTTCTTTCCTTCCATTCTCCCTGACCACCCCCCACCTCACCATGCTGAGAAAGTAATACTGGGTGTTATTTTATTGTATGGCAATTTTAAGAAACACAGTTTTACACAGATGTGCTTACTAAATGTGTTTCTTCTTTGTGAACTGTGTTGTAATGTCACATTCCCATTTATCATTTAAAGGAATAAAACTTTCCTTATTTAACTAATTTGTAATGTGGTGGTTATGTTTCATTACTTATAGTTATTTTATTGGGTTCCTAATCTACAAAATGAGAATAAACATCCTGTAAAGTTGTTGGGAACATTAAATGAACTAATACATTATCAGATCCATAGAACATCTTCTGGTACAGAGTACATGTTCAATAAATACAGTATATTTTGTCTATAATATTTGATACAGTTGATATATCACTTGCATATAAAGATATCTCACTAGCCTCTGCCTCTCTGTTTTTATTCCTTTATCTCTCCACTCACTAACTTACCAAAGTGCACATTATACTCCTGCTTAATTCTGGCTAGAAATATCCCAGTTTGATGGGCCACTTCATGAAGGGGTCATTTAAGAAGTACAGAATTCCTTTTATAGTAATAATGTATTGGGGTTGTACAGAGAGACCTCAGTGATCGACAAAGCTGGTCATCCATCCATGAATGTCACTGAGGGCACTGAACGTTATGGACCAAGGTCAAGATATTATGGACTTTTGTGCAAGGGAGATCCTAGTATGCCCCACTAAAGTCATGGAAAGGAGAATTACGCACAATTTTATAAGCACTGAAAACATTCAAACAAAATATTTATTAAACATTTTCTATACATAGGTTAGTGAGCTATCAAGAAAGGAGATGACTTCAATATTTCATGAATTCATTCAATAAATATTTTGTGAATTCTGTTCTTCATGCATTTGTACTCTCACAATAAGGAGTGTAGGAATTGTGACAGGTTTCAAGTACGGAGTAGGGAAAATGTCCAATCCCATTTTAAAAATCTGAAATTGAGGGCTGGAAAGACTAGTTTCAGCAGCCATTGGAAAGATGAGCCTGGAGATCAGGAGAAGACAGTGGGCTGGAACCACAGCCAGTAGCAGCCCTAGCAGTTGGCAGGATCAAGCAGGGGAGTGTGCAGAGCAAGCTCAGAGGATGCAAGGTGGAGCTCAAGGAGGACAGGTGCACAGGAGAGGGCTGCAAAGGAGACTGAGCTGGAGGAAAGGGAACGGGAAGTCAGAGGGAAAGCTGCAACTAAGTTGTCACAGATGTCCAGGGAAGAGAAAGCACATTATGGAAGAGGAAATGGCTAATGGCATCAAAATACCATGAGAAGCCAAAGAATAGTAGAATTACAAATGGCCTTTCGATTTATAAAGCATAAGAATCTGTAGGTATGACAAGGACATTTTAGCAGAGTGGTGAAAACTTGAAGTAGGTGAAGGCACACATGGTAGTTAAGGAAACCAAACAGGAAGAGAGAAATGATTTAATTATTTTTGTTCTGAAGGATGGCATACATGTGGAGTAGAAACTGAAGGAGGCATGGCTTGGAAGGAGAGTGTTCTATCTGGTGTGTGTGTGTGTGTATGTCATAAAATCTCTTTGCATGTAACAAACATCTTTTTATTTATAAAAATAATGACATCTTATATTTTTGGAAAGCTCAACATGCTGAACATAGTAAAATCCATATTAAGATTAAAAACACACAGGACTTGGGCTGGGGTTGTAGCTCAGTAGTACAGAGCTTGCCTAGCATGTGTGAGACACTAGGTTCAATTCTCAGAACCACATAAAAATACATTAATTAATTAATTAAAGATATTATGTCCATCTACAACTAAAAAAATATTTTAAAAAATACTCAGGACTATGGACATCAAAATGAATCTCATCAAATTCATATATTAAAGTCTCTGGGTACCAATATGTGACCAGTAAAGATTTGTTGTCCGACAGCCTTTCTGTTCAACCCCAATTTACCATGTAATTTTGGTTGATTTATTTACATCTAGTAAGATCCGACTTATTCACCTCTATAAAAAGCATAATATAATTTTCTGAGGAGGATGTTTGTGTGGGGCATATCATAATCCTGACTATTCTCTATTCACATACTGCAGGCCAGGCCTGTGCTTTTCAGTGACACCAGTTATTGGAAGGACTGCAGATACTGTTAGAGAAAGGAATGGAATTTGAATGGATGCTAATCCCAGCAGTGGCTCTGGAACTCAACTCACTTTCTTAAAATAGCTCTAGATGTCATCTTGGGTTTTGATCATGTACCTCTGTGTCTTAAAGTTGGAATATGCGGCGGGTGCAGTCAAGTGAGTCCAATCACAATGTTCCTGGGCTAATCCTTCTAAGTCATGTGAAGATATTCATTTTATCTTTTACACTTTGCACAAATTGTTATAATCCTTTTGTCTCTTGCCTTTTACTAGAGGAAAATCAGAATCCATAATATATAATGGCTTATGAGATAGAGCTAGATATGATAGCTTTTATACAAATGATCACTTAGAACTATTACTACTTAGCAGCATATAAGGACAGCTTGCACCTTCAAAGGTCAGAGAAGAAAGGTTCAAAGAGTTGTTTACCAGGCTTGCCACAAAACATACACACTAGGTATGTCCTGTGCTGCTTCTGCTGTTTGCTGTGGGGTAGATTCTGCTTATCTTGCTCATGTAGGGTGGTTGTAATCTTCCAAATCTTCATCCCTATATCACATCTCTGTGATTAGTATCCTCATAGTTAACTGTATAACCACCACCACTGTTGAGACTTGTTATCTTTTCATTAATTTATTCCATTCTTCCTTCTATTCTTTCAGTTTCTTGTTTTTAATCTCCATCACTATTGTTAGTTGTTGACATGGCTGATCTTATTAAATACCTCCCCTGTTTATCCCCAGTGTTCCAAAAATTGTCCAAGAGAATTAGGATTTCACTCATAACTGGGATAATGGCTTTCATTTATTGAGCACTTACTGCTGGCTAAACAATATCCCAAGAGTTTATATGTGTTAATTTGCACCATGGAACATGTAAGTTAGGTGTCATAAGTATTTAGCTTTTTCAATTAGGCCACTGAAACTTAGACTACTTTGTTTAGCTAATTTCCCCCAAATCACTCAGCTAATAAGGGGTTAAACAGTGTTAAGCAATTCTTGTCATTTTTATCTTAATGATTGTTCTTATTAAGTTGGATAGGTTTATTTAAATGTACATGTCCTGAGTTTAGAAAAATATCATGGACCCTGTCCTGGTGGCATCCGGATCTATGTGTTTAGCCATGGTCCTAAAGTCTACTCTCCTCTGTACCTAGCAGAGCATCTTGCACTCAGTGGATGATTCCAAAGATACCAGTCAATCAACTTATGGCTCTACTGTAGATTTTCCAATAATAAAATTGGGCACATGCAAAAAAATTTATTATTATTATGTATTATTTTGACTACCAACATAAGGAACCAATAAAAAGACTAAAGTTTTTAAAAGCATATAAAATGAAGGGCCTTGTCAAAAAAGCTTGGATATATTCAGGCAAATAAAGTAAAACAATTGAGTGACAAGATGGTCAAAAACATGAGCTCATTTTTACAATACTTATTGCTTCTACTCTAAAAAGAAAAAAATGATAATTTTATGGTATTTGGAAATGAAAATGAACAAAGAACTAAAATCATATAGCATAAACATGCATATCATATGTATAGATTAGATAGATATGTCACAGGGTTACGTTTGAGGATTAAGTTAGACAATGCATATAAAGTGTTTGTGATGGTGGCTAAGTTTCATTACCATTGCTGCTTGTTATATTTTTTAATTAATAATGATCAAAATTTCTTTGTTTTGAGTAGCTGTCCTTTACCTACTTTCATATGCATAGGTTTGTATTTTGTGTATTCATGTGTTTTGGAATATAATAATACAATTACATGATTCAAACCTCAAAATTTGTAAAAACGTATTCAATAAAGAACTCCTTCCTACTTCTACCCAGAATTAGATGGGTGCCCATATGCCCAATTGATTACCATTCTTCTTTGTTTCTCATTTATATTGCCAGAGGACAACATATAACTATGCAGAGGACCATATACCTAGGCAATCCACATGTGAGAATACACACCAAATATACCATATAATTTTATATGTTCCTATTTTGTTCTTCAATGCAAATCATAGCAAGCTATATGCACTTTTCTATATCCATTTAATTCCTCCTCATTGGCCTTTTCTGTTTTTCTGAAATTTCCTGGATATTCTTGTTAATTTTCAAATGAATTATACAATCAACTTGTCTAGTTTTTTTTTGGGGGGGGAATGTGGTATTTTTATCAGGATCATGTTAAATTTATAAGTAAACTCAGGGAGGATTAGCATCTTAATGATGTTGAGTCTTTCTTTCCAAGAACATGCTATGCCTTTCCATTTGTGGCCTTCAAAAATATCTTCAAATTTTTCCTCATGTAAGTCTTACTTCTCTCATTAAGCTCATAACTGCAAAATTTTATTTTATATTGTTATACTAAAATGAGTATTTTTTCTGTTATACCTTTTAACTTACTGATTGTGTGAAAATTTTTGTCATCTGCATACTAATTTTGTATACTGACACCTGAATGATTTTATTATTGTACTAAACTTAGTTGATTTTGTTGGTTTTCAAAGTATTCAGTTATAACATTTGCAGCATAATACTCTAACATGCTCACTTCCAGTCTTTTCATTTATTTGCTGTCTATTTGTGTAAGCTAGTTCACCTAGTTATAATAAATATTGATGGTGGGTATCCTTTTCTTACTTCATAAGTAGGAACATTTCTAATATTTTCCCAGAAAGCATGGGCTGTGGTTTGAGATGAAAAGAACTTTAATTTTTTTTTTTAATTTAGAATGAATATTAAATTGTGTAACAGACCTTTTAAGTATCTAGAGAAGTTACATAACTGTTTTCTTAATATATTATTAGATATTCTAATGTTGAAATGTTTAGATCATATGATATTCTTTTAATATCTTCTGGATTTCAAATACTGATATTTATTTAGGATTTTGGGACTGATATTCTAGAGACACTGATCTAGAACAGTGATTAGCCAATTCGATTCCTTATTACAATTATTATAGAGCTTTAAAAACAAACAAAATTTAAAAAGTAAGAACAATAATAAATGAAGTCTGACTCATTCCCAACATGTACCAACTAATTATATTAAAATCTATGAAGATATAGACTGGCTTTCTGGGAAATCCAATGTAAAGCAAGGCCTGGAAAAACTGATCTTTTATTTCTTTTTTATATAAATTTGAACTTTGTAGTTGTCACTGTTTTAAAACCTAGTATGCTTACTTGCTTAAGATATTTTGAAACTTTTTATCTAGGGTCTAAAATGGTTTAAACAGCACTGGAATTGTCTACTTTTAAAAGATTTGGTGGCAATTCCTCTGTGAAACCATTAGAATTAATTGTTTTATTTTGGGGGACAGCAGGAGGGGTAGATAACAGAACATGCTCTCTATTCCTTCACAGAAAAATATCTGTTTTTACTCTATGATTCTTTTAGAATCAATTTAGGTAAAGCATTTAACCTACATTTTAACAATTAATTTGCAAAATACTGAGGAAAGTAGTCAAGAAGTGTTTTCTGATATTTTACCTTCTTCAGTCTTGTAGTGATTCTGCTTTGTGTATCTCCTGTGTTGTATTTAGCTTTATCTTGAATAATTTAACATTTATCTTGAACAGTTAACGCCTTAACTATATCCTTTTTGTTTCTTTTCTATTTTTCTAACTCATTAATTTATCTTATCTCTTCTTATTTCTTTCTTCTAATTTTTTTGTTCCTTTTTAAATCAGATGGTTAACTCTGTAGCCTTTGTCATTTGTTTATATAAGAATTTAGGCTATGAATTTTCTTTAAACATTGCTTTAGCTATATCCCAACAGCTGCTGTAATAGGCACTGTCAGGTCATCATTTTTTGTTGCATAGTCTGAAATTTTGGTTTATATTTCCTTTTATCACTGAGTTAAGCTTTTTCCTCCAACATGGATGGAACTATATTTTCTGCTTTTGTTTATTATTTTCATTTTCTTGCTTTGTGGTCAGAAAGTGTGTACTTTGCTATTTATACAACTGGAAAGAGTTGTGATTTCCTAGGTTGCTTATGACAGCATCAGGTTAAGGGTTCATGATTAATGGACAATAATGTTTTCTCCTTACTTTTATAGACTAGAACTTATCTACAACAAAAAGATCTACATCATTATTTCAATATTCTGTATACCTACTTTCCCTCCTAATTCTACTCATAGAATATAAGACGTGAATCATTATTCTGTTTCTATTTTCCTTTATATGTCCTTGATTTTTATAGGTTGATGCTATGATATTGGTTCATAGAAAATTACAACAATTACATCTTCCTTGCAGATTTCATCCTTCTCCTTTTCTGTATGCAGTGCTTTTGCCTGAATTCCTTTTTGTTTGATATTAATACCTTGTTTCCATCTTTTCTTTTTACATTTGCAAGTCATATTTTCAACTATTCTTTTAATTTTTTCCAAATCACTTTGATAAATGCATCTTTTTATATACAACCGGAGTTCTCAATTGGGGATTATTTTGTGTTGCTCCGCCCCCCCCCATGCTCATTGGGGATATTTGGTTATGTCTGGGGACATTTTTGATTGTCATAACTGATGGGGGCATGCTGCTGACATCTAGTGAGAATAATCCAAAGTTATTGTTAAACATCCTGGGAAGCATAGGACAGCCACACCCCAACAATTCCAGGTGTTCTCCAGTCCAAAATGTACAATGTGTTGAAGGTAAGAAATTCTGATATCCCAAATGGGTTTGTTTTGTGATCCAAATTGAAATTTTTGGTCTTTTAATTGTTGGTTTTCCATTATTTACATTTTTATCATGATAAATACCTTTGCTCTTAGTTCTGTCACATGTTATAATTATATTATTAATTGTAGTTACAATTGAAGTCTTTCACCTAGTGGTCTGTTTTATTTTGTAATAGTTATAGTTCTTCTAATATTTAACAAAGGGGTTTGTGATTAGTTTCAATGATTACCTTTGACTTATATTTTTATGTGCCGTCCATAGTTCTCTTATTTGGGGGCTGAATCTAATAGTTTCCTATTATGAGCCATGAAAAAAGTTAACCCATCCTGTTCCTCTCCCACTTGAACTTGTTCAATATTATTATATATATTTTTAATGCTTACCTTTGTACCACTAAGTGATTATATTTATATAAACTGATTTTTCATCAGGAAATAATATTCATTAATTCACAGTTATTATAGATGGATGAATAATTATACTTCTTTTAATCTCCATCTGCTTTTTCCTCCTAATTTTGTTGGTCATATTATTTTTACAAAGACATACTTGCTACTCAAAAAATGGTGCAGAGACTGGGCTTATTAGAAATATAGAATCTCAGGTATCACCCAGTCCTAATTTTCAGATGTGTATTTTAACAAGTTCCATAGGTGGTTTGAATGTACCTCAAAGTTTGAGACTCACTAGCATGTACCATTCATTGTCTGTCACTCTTCTCCCCCTGTTAGTTTTAGTAGTTCTATTAAGTATATGGAATATGCACTGCCAGTCCTCTTGCTGTGTTATCCCAAATTCTTTTTTTTTTTTTCGTTACTGTTCATTTTCTACTAATTTCCTCTACAAGAGCTCACTGGAAGAACACACCTTGACTTGTGTGCTCAAAACAGTAGGTTTATAGTTCTTTTACTCAAAGGAGAGTTTGACGGGATATAAAATCCTTCACTCATATTTTCTTAAGTGTTTTGCAGATTTAATTGTGTTATCTTTGGGGATTGAAGACAGCTATGGACCAGACTGATTTTTAATCCCTTACAAATGACTCAATCTTTTTTTTTTTTTTTGGGGGGGGGGCCTGGCTGCTATAACTTTGCTAGAATATTCTTGGTGTTGGTTAAAATAGGCCAATTTTTTTTACACTGGCCCCCCTTCAGTGGTTGGATTTGTTCTTTCTTTTCAGGCAAAGTTGTCAAATTATATCTCTAATTATTTCATTTCCATGAAGACTTTCTAAATATTTATCTGGGGCTTATCTCCTCTTTACAGCTAAAATGTTTTTTTTTTTCCCCCTGCATTTATATTTGTAAATGATGACTAATATTCTACCTAGATATTTCTTGTAGATTCATTTTTTAAATTTAACTTTTCAATTGACCATAAATATATGTTTAAATATTGTGTGAAGTAGAATTGTAAATTATTTTTTCCCGAATAATTAAATTTCCAATGCAATTTTTGCATTATATATACAAAGTAAATGCTTTTATTATATAAAGTATTTATATTAAGTTTGACTTATAGTCTTAAATTCTGTTATACTAATATGCTATTTCATCTTGTGATAATCTCATTATCATTTTTTATTAATGCTAATGTTTTAATGCAATTTTAACAGCACTTTTTTTTCAAAATTATCATTTTATGTTTAGATTTCTTTATTAAAACTAACTCCTAGTTTGAGGATATTCACTATTTTTATGTATAAATATAGATATGATTATAAATGGATCAATAAAGAAATACAGATATCAGGAGGGACAAACAGGTTATATATATTTTTTAAATTCAATTAGGTTTAGTCATTCAAATCTATAAAAATTAAAGACAAAATAAAGATGGTAAATGGTTTCAACTGCTTTTTGTTTTACCTTCTTCTCTCCATCTTCCTTCACCCAAATTACATAATTTACTTTTCTTTCTATTGACAATCATGACTTGGGGAAAAATATTTTCTGAATTCTAAAGTAATAGTTTAGTCCATAAATCTTAGTACTATTTTCCTAAACTGGTTACTTGTTTTATTTTTTTTGATAAATTTCAGTAATTATTTAAATCCTTGAGATAATAGATAAAAGAAAAAGGAATTAGAAACTAAAGTGAGAACTCAATGTGCAACACAGATCACAGGATGTTACCATTTTACAAAACAAAACGTAACAGACTGCAGTCAAAATAAATGAAAATAACAATAACAATCATAAACCAAGAGCAATTGTTAGTAGTACTGTTACATTGGCTAATAGTTAGTGAGTGCTTGCTTGTGTAGCATAGCACAGAATTCATATAACATTTCATTTAATTTCTACAACCACCTTTGAGGGAGATATATTTATTATCTCAGCTCCAGAAATGAGAAAAGTGGGGCTTAGAGGTGCTAAGAACAAGCCAGGCTTACAGTGGCATAGAGGCAGGAAGGACTCAAATCTGGACATAGTGGGTTCCAGCGCCTCTTCACTTTACCACTGTTAGAGAACTGCTCAGGGACCCGGGCATCTCAGGAAAAATTAGCTCAGACAAACTGGATTCAATGTGCAAACAAATTAGCAGGCCCTAAGTGGCTATTCCAGCTGTCCCCAGAAGCTTACTTCAGGCCACACAGCCATCTCAGAAAGTCTTCCTGTCCTCTCCATCCCTACCCTGGTGGACCAGCTACAGAAAGCATGGCCACTGTGAGCACTAGTTTAGGTGCAAGATGGGAGCACTCAAGTCAAGAGATGAGGAAACAGAGGGAGAGATAGGCAAATCAGACAAGGCATCAACTACCCTCCCAGCATTCAAGAAATATGTATTGTGCACAGTCTGTGCCAGATACTCTTAGGGACTTTGGGATTTATGGATAAAGAAAGCAAAAATCCCTGTCCTCACAAAGCTTACATTCTAGTATGGGGGTAGGGGTGAACAAAAAACAAAAGTCGGTGAACTAGATAGCCGATTAGAATGTACTATGGAGAAAGAGTCAGAGAGATGGGAGAGGGGGGCCAGGGAAGGAGGTGGCAGAGGTGAGTGGGTGACGACCCATCAAAACAGCTTCCACTATGGAAAACCATTTAAATGCTGACAGTATCCTAAGGGGCAGAAAAATTTGCTCCATTCTATTCTCTTTCTCTGTGAGCACTGCTGAAGTCCTTATTGGCATCAATGTTACCATCACCATCATCAACATATTATTAGTATTGACTACCATTTATTAAGAAATTACGACATATCAGACACTACTGGGCTCACCATTTTACAAGTATGGCTTCATTTACGGAACACTCCCTTCATCTTGTACCTGTTTGTTTTTAATTGATACTTTTGTACAAACTTGTTTTGCTCATGATGAAAGGCAAGAGTAGGTCCCTCCCTCACTTTCTTTATATTCCTCCTGGGGCTCTGCACAATGCCAGGGCCTCCAGCACAGTGTACACAATGCATAGACACTCAGAACATATTTGCTGATGACTGAAAAACAAATACAGATTCATAGGAGAACAGTGTGAGCACCAAAAATATGGATGGAAAAAAAAAATCAAATGGCAAGGGGCCTGTGTGCACACCAGGAACAGGGTGAGAAGAAGGGCAAGTGGGGCTCGGCAGGAAAACAAAAGCAGAGACATCAATGAGTTCTTTGCACTCCCACTTTCCTCCTGTTGCCATTTTCTCCTCTTTTCTTCTTTTCTCCCCCACCCCCTGAAGACGTTCCCCTTGCCAAGGATGCTGCTTGATCTGTTCCCCAGCAGTCTGTGCTCCCTCATAATTGATAAATGGAGGTGTTTTCCAATAACCTTATAAATCACAGCATGCAAATGGTTACAGTCGGGCTGGGGCAGAGTGAGGATGCTAGGTTAGAGAAGACATAAGTACCTTGAAAATAAAGAATAACCCTTGCAAAATGACAAAGATAATTTCTTTTAAGCATAATTGCCTGCCTAGGTATTAGCCACAAAATTACAATAGGAAGGAAGAAAGAAAGAGAAGAAAAAAAAAGACCAATAACAGATATTACAATTTTAAGGGAACAAAAAGACATGATGTGTTCCAAAACAGTTTATGATCATTAAATTACATAACCTGTTATGTTTTAAACCTACATGGCTTATTTTTTCACTGTGTTTTATTCTGTTTTGCTCCCTGGAGTCCTCTTGGAAGTAGGTGGAGTATGAATTTCAAATTAATATTTTTATTCCATAAGAGAAGAAAAAAAATCCCATGTCAAAGCCAAAAAGGTCAAAATGTAAAACTGCTTGGTCATTATGATCCTGAGAAATAAAGAGTTAATGCTACTTGATAAAATAAATGACTTCTATAATTATTGAGTCTTTTTTTTTAATTCAACACACTGTTCATAAGAGGAAGCTCCCTTAATTTTGTGGGAAGCTTTGCTAAGCATTAAATATTTCCAAGATTGTTTACAGCCAAGAATTGTAGATTTTTGTATCCAGTGCTCTATTGTTATGATTTAACCTAAAGAAAGCCAAATTAAAACTGATTTACTAAATAGGTTAAGGATAGCACACTCATTCACGATTTCAACCCTATTTCATGCTTAGACAGGCAGATCTTAATTATACACAAAAGAATACAAATGTTATTAGCATGATAATAATTATTTAGAAGATGTCCTCTTTAAAAAAAAAAATAAACCAGTATTGTCATTCGTGCAGCTACATTTTTCAGCCGAATGACAGCTTTGCTAGTCATAGATATGTTCAAAGTACATATACAATATTCAAAGCTGTGCAGCCGACATGTTATCAGGATGAGCTCGGATACGCAGAGCCAGCGACGCACTGCACACTAATCATTATGTCCTACCCAGGGTACTACATGCAAATACAGTCCTTTGTGACATTTTGTCAAATATTTTGAGGATTCTATACTCCTTATCACACCTCCATCCCCGTGTCCTCATCAACAATCAGGCACCCAGAAATCAGTTCCGCGAGTGGCACAGACTCCAGCGAGTCACAGGCATAACACCATGCCAAATTAATGAAAAGAAAATTAAAGATTGACATATAAGTAGCTAACACGCAGAGCACAGGCAAAGCAAACTGAAGTTTACATTTACCGCCTTGCTGAGCTGTGCATGGCAGAGGCAGCCCTGGGAAATTTCTGCGACTTCACCCTGGATTTGTGTAGCAGAGATGTAAACATTACATAGGGTATCCAGCATATGACATAATGGGTAAATCAATTGAAAGGTCCTACATTTGGAAAACCTACACGATTGGTCAATACCTATTGTCAATGAGCCCACATATGATCAGATGGAGAAAATGTAGAAATGTTTCAGGACTAAGAGTTGGCTACAGTACAAGCGATGCATTTTTGAACATTGATTTGCCAGAAGTGTATCTGTTGTCTGTTGCTCCAGGCTGGCATTTTTAATTATTTCTGGGACAAATGGATCAGTGATACACAGAAAATCTGTAGGGCTTCTTGTCAAATTAATAAAATAATAATGAAAGTAGTCATCTCAAACTGCAAACTGTCAAAATCCTTGAGAGGTCTATAGTAATCTACATAGTTAAACAAACTCCAATGCTCCTGCATGCTATTTTAAATCCTAAAGTGCGGTGACATAAAATAGATTGTGTAGTGTCCATTGTACACAATGACACCTACTGTGACAAAACCCGACTATGTTTAATGACCTTTTTAAATCTTATACCTAGAGTCCATAAAAGCATTGTAATTCAGTTGTAAAACACACTTTAATAATCAAAATGCAGCTGTTAAAATAGCATTGCTCATAATTCTAACTTGAGGCAATTTTTTTGTTTTTAATGCAGAAGAGCAGACCACAGTTTAAAATTCCTATGAGGTCACTATTGGCCATTACAGTGTTTTTTTGCAACTTAATAATAGATGTTTTAAAGTTTAAGTGCAGCCTCAGGCACTCATAAGCATTTATTACAAATCGCTGGTTGCCTCCCTTATGCAGAGAGGAATAACATTTACATACAGTAGCACGGATTAATAAGATAAAAAATTTGAAAAAGCCGTCAGTCAGGGAGCGAAACTGGTGCTAATAAAGCCCACTATATTCTTCGGAAATATCAAGCCGTCTGTTCCAATATTTTGCCATTCCCCATGAGGTATACAAATCCAAATCAGATAAGTCTCAAGCCATGCCAGAGACATGCTGCTCTGCTCTCCAGTGGCACTCGGCTGAATCTTTTATTTATCTTCAGAGCAATTGTACATTCTAGTATACTAAAGACTGAAATAAACTGAACATCACTCATCAGAAAGTTTCATAAAACGGGGCCCTCTCCTTCCTTGTTTGCTAAACCATGATTAGTGAGAAAAATGCACGGTAAAGTATGTATCATGGTAAGGAAATATAATAGTAGACATGGGACCTCTGTAAGCAAGGGCTAGTTAAATAGAACTGCATCTTGCTGGAGTTTAAAATGATGCTCACGTGAAATCAGACCTAAAGAAGAGAAAATTGCTCTAGGAAAAGGAGTCGGCGGGCCCCTTCCTCCTCCGTTTTGGAGTGGCTCAAACCCAAAGGTGCAAGGGAAAGCAAAAGCAAAATAGCACACATAATTTCACACAATGATTAAACTGCAAAGATCCTTGTTATAACAAATCACTGTGTCACTCTCCCAAAATGCAGCATAACAAAACTGCACATAAAATCGTCCCTGCCCCTCGGAACACTGCTAATTAAAAAGTACAGCCGTTAGTGTTCTGATTGGGGATGAGGCCGCCCGTTATTTCCAGCTCAAGTGAACATTGATAAAAGAAATTTATTTATTTATACATAATTATTATTGTTACCCTACTGAACAGTGCTGGGGATTTAGAGAAATGAGACGCCACGGTTCTAATTTTTCTTCAAGAAGTCTGCCATATTAACTCCATTGAATAATTACTGAAAAGTAATACACTCGTGTAATATTACCTTATGCAAAATTGCATTAATCAAAAAGTGAGCCTGCTGCAATCAAGTAATTTGAGGGCGGGGGAAGGCATACATGCATAGCATATTTTTCTCAGGACTTATTTTCCTTACAGCAGGATGTTACCTAATAGTTTTGTGGGACTGATCCCATGAAAGAAGGGAAGTAAATCAGAGGAGGAAAAAAATATAGACAGCCCTGTTCTCACATAGAGAGGGCCACGCGGATGGCAAAGGAATGACCAGCTACTATCTTGATACCCTCCTCCATTGCTCTGACTCTGTATACAATAAAATAAATCCTGCTTGACCTCTCCAAGGAGCCAGGCCATTGTTCCCCACACGAAGAAGTAAACGTAGCCGTTTAATTACACCCAAGCAGGCTTTATAGAACATGGGCTTATGATACAAAATGAACAGTTTCCTGTTGTGGCAGGCTGTCTTTGGAAATTGAAGGAAAGGGAAAAAAAGATGTATATGGGGGGGGGGAGATCATTCCAGGTGTGCATGAAACATGGCAAATTAGTAAGGGTTCTTGTGCATATATAATGTCTCATAAATGCCGAAGTCCTAACAGCACTAATGCAAGTGCAATCATTTTTATAGCCTTTTGTCTTGTAAGTTTTGCAGAGAAGAGTGGAGAGGTGCCTCTCAGATTAGAATCTAGACCTGTGAGACCACAAGAAAGGAAAGAGGATTCGTTAGAGATGTGCATTTCATTTCTTGATTTTTAAAAGGCTGGGTGGCAGGGTGGCAGGCTGTGGTGCTGATTATTCTGTCGTTGTTGTTGTTGTTGTTGGGGTGTTGTTTTTGCTGGATTCATCTTAGTGGCCATGTCTGCAAAGTGCGGTTTCTCCCACCAGCCTCTCCCAGGCTAGCTGTGAACAGTGCCCATTTTGAGATTAGGAGATTAGGTTATTCATCACTTGAGATGCTCCCCGCTGCGCTGCTACTATCCGAGCGCAGCCAAATCAAAACATCTCTGGAAGGCATTTCAGAATAATTGAATGCATCATAATTTCCCTATTAATACATATCTCATATTACAGATTATGCATGAAATGTTCACATTATCTGTTACTTTTTGTTAACGTCTTGCTCCTTGCCAGTAAATTTAATACACAGAGTGAATCAGCATGCTATGATGAAGGGATAGGTTACTGATAGCCATTTTTTTTCCAGGATTCAGTAGAAAATTAAAGTAAATCGATCATTTTATAGCCCCACTGGAATGGCTACAAGGGCATGTTGCTAAGCAAATGGTAATTTAAATGTACTGTGTAATTTTTCTATGCAATTTACTGAAGGCAGATTTTTATTTCTCAGTTAATATCAGATGCTCTTTATCTCTTAGTGCATGATGTATCAGTGATAGACAAATTATTAATCTATGTTTTAATCAAATACTATAGCCTGACAACTGGTCATGTGGGCACTATAGAAGTCAAATCCCGTGCCCTGGAAGAATATGACTATTATTAATGCCTAAAAAAAGACAGGTAATTAATTCAATTGTATAAAAAGTGTGCACTAAATTTTCACAGAATGGCAACCAAAGTAAATCCAAATGAGATTTAATAAAGATTTCTATATCTTATAATAAAAAGTTATATTCACTATTTTCAAATTCATTATAGATTTGCGGGTCATGAAAATGATCTGGCCACAAAAGACATCCTTTTATTAATATTCTAAGATTTGGGTAACATTTTCAATGTAATATGGAAGCATATGTTGAGCACTGAAAACATAATAAACATTTAATAATATCCAAGGTGAAAACTTGTCCTCTTGGGCATATTCTAATAGTGAATACTTATTTTTCTTTTTCTTTCAAAAAAAAGCACTTTACTGTTTATCAGAGTAGTTTTAATTTTTATAATAAATCAAAGGTTCCATATATTAAGACAAATAAGATACTGAAAAGAATCTCTGCTTGATGACATCCATCATTTTTATGAAATTAAAAAAGAAAAAGAAGGAGGACCCCATTTACCCTTCAGGTTGCTAAAGTGAAGGCAAGATCCTCCTACTGCTGGTGTACAAAATGTATTATTGTCATTAATGAAAAAGTTAATGGGCCATTTTCTTATATATCAATTTACATTTTACAATTTGAGTATACAAATGATATGTACAGCAGAGAGCTGATTATTTTTGCTCAAGGAAATAGTTTTAATGTGTTTTTATGGACATCAAATGTTGTGAATAATGATGCATCCACAGAATGCAAATAGGATGACAGCTCTTGGGCTGTGATCAACAGTCCTTGGATAAAAGGTCTGCTGGGACAATGATGTTCTGTGGAGGGCCTGAACAGTAAAAAATGGGAAACAAGGAGGACACTGGAATATTTGAAAGGTAGATCAGCAGATGGGATTTGGAGTTTGTCATTCATATATAGACATGGGTAATATTCCCAGTTTTGAGAGAAAAACAATGTTTTTTTTTTTTCAAAGAGAATATGTCTGTGCAACAGTGAACCGCAGACAGAAAGATATTGCTGATTCTGGCTGATAAAATCAATTTCTGAAATTAGATATGGCTCACTATCTGAGATGAATTTTAATAACACTTGTATACCACAGTCCCAAATCACCTTTGCAGTACTAACTTCTATGTGTGGGGGTCACTTTTCCTCCCCACTTTGAAGGCAGTCACTGAGGCAGTCTTATAAGAGCGTTCCAGGAATACTACACAACAGAGTGCTTTGAAGGAGATGTGAAGAATAATTTCTTGAAATGACACACGCTGAGAGTCCCTTTACCATGGAGCACAGAATAAACTCAGACCTGCTGTGAGACCACAAATGCAGTCCCTAGAGCAGTCATTTCTTTTGCTGATCACTGGAATTTGTGGACAGGTGCCATCTCTCCATGATAACCCTTCATTCCACCCCAATACACCTGTACCTGTGAGGATAGCTGAGCATCTCTGTTACAGGCTGAAGCTACACATGCTCACCATCCCTTATACTGTCTGGTCTTATCATTATCCTCCAGGTGACCCCACTAACTTCTACCTGGGACTGGAGGGTTACAACACACCAATAGACACATACACACGTACACACGCAAGTTCACACACATGTAGAGAGGCTAAGTAGGCTGCCAAGACATCTGGATGAAAGTGAAAAGTTCAGTCAATCATTCATCTCCCCCTTTCATCTGCATATTTGGAAAAGGAGGGTCAGTATTCTCCTATCCATGTGAATTGTCATTTAAAAAGAAAAACTTTATAACAATGAAAATGTAGAAGTGACTCTGAATTACCTACTTCAAGAAAAATAAAGTCTGGGTGGTAACTTTCTGGGTATCTAAATAAAAGCTACTTTGAAAGAAATGTTTATAAGAGCACAGAAACTTTTTAAAAAGTTTCACAAATATTTCTTCACTTGTTTCTCTTTTAATCTATTTGAAAGAGAAAGGAGCCATAAAGCAAGCATGACCCTGATAATTGTACCAGTAATCAGCTATATCAGAAAAAAAAATTCAATTCAATTCAATTAAAAGAGAGGGAAAAAAAAAAACACCAGTTAGATTTTTATTAAAAGATAGGGATTTCCCAAAACAACAATGTAGCACAGTTCATAAAAACAAATTACTTTTTCAGTATATACTAAGACAACTGAATATTAACAAAGAACTGTCCACAAGTGAAAACAAACTAGAACCACAACAGAGATGGACAGATTGCTCTTCAGGATAGAGTACAAGTGATAGAAGTGGGAATGCATGGCTCTGGGAATCCAGAATTATCACATCTTTATTTTATTTTACTTTTTAACAATGTGAGAATGGACAAATTGGCAAAGCCTTTGTTCCAAGATTACATTCTTACTTGTTTTTTTCCCTGTTTCCTACATTGCCACCTCAAGCTCACCTTGTAGGGTTGCCCTTTGCCAATGACCTGTATTTCTCCCAGGCTACTCTCATTAGCACTGCCTGGGAACATGCACAGTGGTAACTACCCAGAACCACCACTCAGCAAATCCCACCTTCCAAAATTCCTTCCCCCCAAACAAGTTCAGCTATAAGTCAGAGGACACAGTGTGTGTGTATGTGGAGGGGGGCGGTTCTGTGTGCCTGTGCTGAAATCTAGGTAACTGGAATTATTTGAAATTTGAAACCAAGCACAGAAATAATTAACTTTGGAAAGACTCCTAGAAAATTATTTAAGCTCCCAACGTTATTCAAAGAGAACGTCCTTCCCACCCACCTCGATCCAAAACAAAGTTGCTTTAACTTTCTCTGGTCTGGAAATCAACATGCCTACATCCTCTTATATTTGAATATATTTTTTCTGCCAAAACCCAGCATCATTACTTTAGGCACACATAGGAAATGAAGTGGGTTGGATCTGCTATCTTTAGCTCTCCCTCTATGTATGACTAAAAGCTGAAAAGAGTTAACTGACCTCATATGTATAGGAATTAATTGTACATATAAACTCGTTTTCTCCTTAAAGATGAAAGAACATATATATGTGTTTTAATCCTGACAGGTAAGTATAATGGTTTTTTGAAAATGTATTTCATTGCAACGGGTCATTCAGCTCATGAAATCTTATTATGTAGCTTAAACTATATTACTTTTAGTATAAGTGAGTGTACTATTTCTTAGTGTAATTTAGAATTTGTCAAGTTCTTTCCTCCATCCGAATATTCAAGAAAGCAAACGTACAAATGGACCCTGGGTCTATTTTCTCAAAATTGAAAGACTCCTATTCATAAATCAAACTACAGAAAAATTTGTGTTTTATCTTTCAAATCTAGATCTAAAAATCTCACTCTGGCTTCCTCAATAAAGAAAGTGGAAATGGTTATCTTCAATGGAATTAGATATCACTTAGAAAAGAATGCAACAATCAAAAATTTTTAATTCCCAATAGCTAGGAAACACTAACAAACCCAAAGAAGTCATCATTTCACGAAAGTATTCAATGCATGTTTAACTTGGTAAACAACATTACAATATTAACAGAATAAAAAAAAAAATTAACGTCACCTATCACCTGGCATGGTAGCATGCTCCTAACAGTCCCAGCAACTTGGGAGGCTGAGGCAGGAGGATTGCAAGTCTGACCCCAGCCTGGGCAATGTAGACCTTGTCTCAAAAATACAAAAGTCATAAAAAAATGGGGGATATGGGATACATCTCAGTTGCAGAGCTCTTGCCTAGCACATGTGAGGCTCTGGCTTTAATTTCCAGTACCACAAAACCAAAAAGTCACATGTCATCCTAACCCCCAGAAAGCAGCCTGTTGTGTTTATTCTAAAATGTGTTCCATTATACATAAACATACATTTTCTATCATCTAGATGGCATTACATTATACTTTTTCATTTGATACCATGATCAGGCATTCTTCTTGGTTTTTCATGATCACTGAATGATCATTAAAACAACTCTCTTCTTTGTAATAAATGAAGAATTTTTCAATTGGAAGCATTGCCATCATTTTGTTTTCAAAGAAGAAGCTTTTATTCTCTGCTACAAAATAAGGATGTCAAAGCCAGAAAAAATTATTTTTGAGAGCTTAATATTCTTACATTGATGTCAATACCCAGGATCTACTATGCTTCTTACTTAATAAGGAATCCTGGATCCTGTCTTGAAAACCAAAACTTTTATTTCATTCACACTCTAAAACTGTAAGAGAATGTAACCAATCCAGAAAGTATAGACTGCATTTGTGCCTGTCCATATCTGAAGGACAGAGCTTCCCTTGACCAGAGATTACTCCAACAAAAGGATTATTTGCAAATTCCAAACTCTCTCTTTGGATCTATTCTTCAGGAGACTGAAGCAGTCCAGCAGACAGGACCATTTTTGTGGGGAGATTTTTGCAACCAAATGAAAAATACATAGAAAACATCTCACAAAAATGGACCAAATCAATAAAGCAAATAAATGCTTCTCTTCAGCTCTCAGCAGGTACAGACTTATTTTCCCACCATTCTAAAGTAAATCAGCAATCTATCTTGAAAAATAAAAAGAATATTTCACCACAAATTGACTGCATTTAATAAAATGCAAGCTCTCCTGCCCAGACAGAGAAAATTTGAAATCAATAGTCAAATCCCCCATCTTCTTTTAAGTGAGAGAAACTAACACATAACTTTATTGTTGCCCCATGAATTATCCCATGGTTCTTCAAGTTGTGGCAAGAACCCTGCCAATTCTTCACTTTTCAGGTAAAGCAGAAAGACAAAGCACAGGAAATAAATCCACAAATGACTGTCTCTTTTGGCAAGCAGACAGATTAAAAAAAAAAAAAATTCTAAGAATACATTCAGGACTCCAATCCTTCAAATGTGTTGTTAGAAAGCCTACTGCCTTTTTAGATCAAGAAGGGTTTCTTTCCAAATGAATTTTGTAGTACTTTCTCTAAAAACAACATGATATAATATTGAATTAGTTAAAGGGACAAAATAAATAAATAAGAGAGAAGTTTAATACGGTACTTCAATCACCATGGTGGAGTACTTTGAAACCGCACCAAGATGGATGCTTGGGCAAACACAAACCATGGGCAAAGGTTTATGATTCAAACCACCATGGCAAAGCCTCTGCCAAGCAAGCTTGGGAAGAATGTTCCTGAAGGGCCAGAGTTTCCTGGCCTTCTCTGCTGTTGGAAATTTGTACTTTTAGAAAGGTCCCAGGGCAAAATTTGTGGCACTTCGGTGCCCCCTTGTGTCCAATTTGGCGCCAGCATGAACTACACCAGGTCTATGTAGAAAGCGAGAGCAGGAATTTCTCAAATCCCACAAGAGTGCGGGGTGGGGAAGGACTGAAATGTTCTACCTCCGTGTCTGTGAAAAATCTAGGTACTGGTGCAAGGAGAGATTTCCATGCCCTTTCTCTCTCATGACACTTCAGATGCCCCCCCCCCCCACCTGAACCCTTTGGCTGGAATTCATCTGGAGATAAACCAAAATAAACATCTTTGCCCCTGGCTACCAGACCCTCCCCCGAAAAAAAAAGGAAAATCATTTTCGATTGAAAAAATGTTATGTTCTTATTATCAAGATTTAGAAAAACTGGAAGATAGTATTTAAAGTGTTTTCAAAAGACTCTTGCTTGGCCCGATCTCACCTGAAATTTGAGTCTTGCTAGATGATTTTATACATTTCCATGACAGTAAAGTATTTCACTACCGCCATTATTTTTTTTTTCTACATGCAAAATGACTTTGTAGAAAATTGGGTCACCAGTGGATGAAAGAATGTAACTACATTTATCAGCTCCATTCTCACTTAACAACACACACCTCAAAGCATTAGAAACCAATTCTACATGTAATATAGCTTGGAAATTTTTCAAATTCAATGTTGGGTTTAGGGCGAAGGACAATTTCCCCCATAAATACAAATTTGCTTCTGATGTTTATCTCTGCAGATGGTTTGACTGCAGATCCAGAATTGGATTGCAGTTCTGTCTGCAAAAATTACCTGGAAACCATCTATTCCTTCTCAACACATTTATTCACATCGCTCCAAAGGCATTCCAATGTGCAGGTTATATGCTTTCTTTGAAGGAAACGGCTGTTGGAGGTTTCAAACTTTATAATGTATCAAAGGGTGGGAGAACCAAGGAGCCAGTGGTAAACGGGAGAAACAAAAGACAGGGAAAGCAAAGCTGTGAGAGGGAAAGCCCATGAATGAAAAAAGGAAGAAGAAAGTGAATAAAGCCCCAGATCTCAGTGAGATTCCCTTTCCATTCTCATTGGGAATAGAGGACAGTTGTGACTCCTATTTTTCTCTTTTTCTGGAAATCATTAGAAATACCCCTTGGAATGATACCACCACACTCAGGACTGATTATGCATTTGCTATCACAGCTGGTCTTATGGATGATAGACACTCTTCTCTTCACCCTCAAGGGTGGGTAAAGCCCTGGCTGGACCATACCACTGCCACTCAGCAAGACTCCCTTATCAATTCCCTGAGCCTTTTCAATAGAATGAAGGAAACCTTTTGGTAGCTCTCCAGGACAGTAAACTACCATTCATTAGTACTTCTGTTGAACATTTTTATCCCCCAAAAAAATGTTTTAAAGGGCCATGGATTGAGGAAAGTGGATGATTTTTGCTTTTCCTGTGTTGATCTCAGCTTTACCACATCTTGCAACAGACTGTTTAATTTCCATCTTCATCTACTTTAAATAGTGAATTTACTTGGTGTACTTTTCCTTTGGTCAGGATGGTTTGCACTTCCATTTGCCATACTTCCTACAAACTAAGGACATTCATTAAAAAAAAAAAAAGCATGTTGGGGAGAGAGGGTTGTGAGTCTCTGTGGGAACTGAGAATAATGACTGCTGCAAATAGGGATTAATTTTGTCACCTTGACCTCCCTCATGGTATTTTTCAACCCAGAGCTTACCACTTTCTTTTGACATGGTGCTGTGCTCAGGACACTTACAAGGTAAGGTCACAAATCATGTGTTGCTACTACTAGTAAAGTACAGAAGTTTGTGAGTAATTTGTTTTATGACATAGGTAAATGAGAGTAGCTTCAAGGTCAGGCACGAAGTAGAAACAATGTAAGCTACATGTCAAGTTTTTGATTTGGGAGATGATACAGAGGTGTAGATACACAGCTGGTGCCCTCACCTGCCCAGGGCTCAGCTTTAGGTCTGGCCCCTTGATCTAGAAGATGCAATCAGGGATAGCCAACAGGTATAAGATTTGCCAGAAGAGTTTAGACCATGTCTTCCCATAGAAGGAGCCTGCAGTACAGAGATGACCTGAGAAAAGGAGAGTGACCTTCAGTGACCTTCAGCCCCAATGGAGAAGACAAGAAAGCTCCCTATGTCTAGGCATATATATTATAGGTTGGAGAACCTGATAGGGACATCACCCACATTCTGCCTAGAAACATCTTCCCCAAAATAGTCTCAAGCCTGTTGCCTTACTTCACTCAGTTCTCTGTTCAAAAGATTCTTTGTGGAAAGAATGTCACCTAAAAGAGAATCTCAACAGAAACACTCTCTAACCCCACACCCTGCTGTGTTTTTCTCCATAGCACTTACAACTGTTGACATTATATTATATTTGATTACTGGCAATTTGGCCATCTTCCCTGGTCGATCATAGACTCCATGATGGTATTGTCCACTGCTATATGTACCATGTACAGAAGACTGCTTACATGATAGGTGCTCAGGAAATATTTATGAGATAGCCAACTGAATGAATGCAATACATCCAAGTATTTTCCCCACATAAACATGCCCTTAAGGAGAACCACAAACAATAACAACCACAGAGACCCTCTGCTTCTATCCACTATCTTTGTGTGATACCTGAGGGTACTCACATCAGGAAATACACAAAACCCAGGGTTAACACAGCACAGCATTTTGATTTATGCCTTCGAATTTTATCATGCATCAGAGTCACCTAGAGAGCTTGTTAAAAATCAGATCACTATGTTCCACCCCTAGAGTTTCTGATTCAGTGAGTGAGTGTCTGAGAATCTGCATTTCTAACAAGTTCCCAGATGATGTTGATACTGCTGGTTTGGGGACCACACTAAACATCACTTTTTCTCTAAAATTCTGCAGTCATGGTTGTTAAGCATGTTAAGCAGGGGATGATTGTTAAGTACTTTAAGAAATTAAAACACAGATATGTGATGGAATACAATGTAAATTCCCATGCATTTTAAATAAAAAGAAACGGCCTGCTGGCTGTGGGTTGATTCGGCATGGATTAAGCATTTAACTCTCCCAGCTTGTTAAGGGGTCTTGAGCGCAGCTGGTTGAAGAGAACTGCTCTGAGTCATGGAGGGAGTCAGGCTGGAATTTCCTTGCATGCTTCAAGTTCTTCAATGCAGTGAGTCTCTCCAGAGTTGACTAAGGAGATACTGAGGCCTGGTTTATAGGTGAGTGAGCTGGGAAGGCTCCGCATTACACTAATGACAACTTTGGAGTGGTCGCAGGAAGCACAGGGTAGCCTGGCAGTTAGTGGCAGGCAGCCAGGGGCTCGGGGTTGCCAGAGCTCACCACACGGAGTGTGGTTATAATGTCATTCTGTCTCTTATCTGGGTCAGCCATCTGTGGGGTCTGTTGCTTTTAAATGGCCCTCTTGAGCTTTTGGTTTTCATCTTTCTCTTTCACCAGGAAAAGAAAAGAATTGAATGTAATTTAATGCCTTATAAAAAGGCAGATCCTATATTGTTCACGTCTCCATTGTTCACGTTTCATCGCATGACTATTGTGCTGGATCCCTACCAAACTGATACAGGGCAAGCTACCCTGTATCTCAAATCCAAGGCAAAGAGTCTTCTTCTAGTTGCAGACTGTCAAGGAGACAGAATCCAACCTTTCCTCATCACCTTTCTCTCTGAACTCCTTTCCCAAATGTACTGTGGGTACGGATGGGTACAGAGACCCGGAAAAAGCAGCAGCTGCAAAGAAAAATAAAATAAAAAACCAATGCTTCTGGTACGTGTTGGTCCTTTTTCAAGTAAATAGGGCTAATTTACTGTGTACACGTGAAATAAAATCTCAGTTCTGTGCGTTAATATAAAGTTTCCAGAGGCTAAAGATCCTTCTCTTAAGTGCCTCTTCTTAAGTGCCAGTCCAAAAAAACAGGGATCAGGCCATCTGGGCCCTTAAAATAAGACCTCCCCCTGGTCAGGCTCCTTGGATTGGTTTTTTTATAGCCATAAGAAGCTCCATTTCCTAATATTCTTTCTGTTCTCTTCCCCAAAATAAAATCAAGATGTGTCTCTCATGCAGAAATACACCCACCTGTCCTTTCTTATGCCCTGCAAGTGCTGCTAGAGAGATTTGTTTCAGGTTTGGTTAGATCTGAAGCTAACCTCACACGCATGCTATTTTCTACTCAAATTCCTTTCAGCAGGAACCCTTCCTCCCATCCTGAAACTTTATTTATTTCTGTTATTCCAGATGTATGTGCCAATCAGTTTAGCTCCTGCCAATTCTTGTTTATTAATAATGCTAACGAAAGGATTGAAATTCTACCAGATTTCAATCTCTTTTTTCATGCTTCAATAATGAGTCCTAAAAGGGATGAATTCTGATATTGTCTCAACTCAAAGGACTAGGTATGATCAGAAATTTGACTGGCTTTTGCCTACCTTGCACAAACTCAGGAGGGCTATTCGTGGTGCTAACTGCCACTGTATATGTGCAGATAATTTGCATTTTCATTGTTCTTTATTTTATGTTATTAGTTATTCATGAGATGAATATCACATTCAACAACTAATCTATAAAGACTTTGCTTTAAATAACAATGTGCCGTTTTGTTGCAGGAGGTAGAATAGAGAATGGACGTCCCATTTAGTGATCTTGTACAAAGAATTGAAAAATGAATGACATCTGAGCTCTTCCTTGCCATATGTAAAACCAGGATCCCAAAGAGAGTGGCATTAGAAAAAAAAGAAAAAAACCAGACTGTGCTACATAGGTTTATACATATAAGGGCCATATTAGCCAGCTGGACCTACTGAGAAAGGTCTCTCACCAGCCAGCCAAAGGGAAGAGAAGGTCAAGTTTAACCATACTACATAATGAACCTGTAAATGACTAATTATTTCTCTTACCAAACAGCACAATCTGCATGTGAGGCAAAAACCAACATAGAAAGCATCTGAACTCATTTTTATTTTGAGTTGGATATAGTCCAAGTTCCATACACATTGGTTTCTACTTTTCCCAATAAAGGCTCATGTCTACATTAACACAAATTGAAAAGGAAAAAAAAAAAGTAAAGATTCTACTCGCTTTCTTGGTTTTAGGGATGAGTACATCAATTCAGTTAAAAAAAAAATCAAATTTGCATGTGAAGACCCAGCTGTGTGTGTGTATAGGGGCAGATTCTATAATATTATTTGTGTGTATTCCTTGGCTGTACATTTATTTAGCTGTGTGCTTACCTACCCTGCTATGATCATTGGACACAGATAATCCCTAGATAAGTTAGTCTTAAAGGCAGAGAAATAATGTCATTTACCAAGAGGGGAGCAAGCTTAGGGCCTTTACTATCCTCAAAGGATTTTTCTGGAATCCCACTGAGGTTATCTAGGGAGGGGCTGCTTCACCTTGGAGGCAGTGAACCCCTGGGTCTTGATTTCCTTAGGAAGGTGGTAACTATCTCTCCCAGGGAATAAAAAAATCCATAAGAACTCCATATTTTTTTTTAAGTAACAAAACTTCAAAACTCAGAAATTCTGATAGAAAGATACTGGTAGCTATAGTGATACAGCTTACTGTACTTGGTAAGAGACAGAAGCGTATCAATGTAAGACTTGATACATTTAAAGAAAGGAATGTATGTTTTTCATTTTGTTGTATCCCACAGTATCTGAAAATTTATATTTTTCAAGAACAATAACCACAATTATGGTTAACATTTATGGAACTTCCTATGTGCCTGGCATGATTCTATGTATGCCCTCCATAGGTTTCAGTTCCTATTAGCCTCAATGAAATCCTGTCAATAACTACTCTCATTGTCTCCATTTCACAGATGAGGAAGTTGAGGCATAGAGAGTTTATGAAAGCTGATCAATGTCACACAGCTAACAAATTTCAGAATAAGCTTCACATTCGAGGGACCTAAATCCAAAGCTCACCATCATAACTTCTATGCCAAATTGCCTCTTACTATATAGCATAGCAATTTCAAAAAAGGATCGCTGACTTTTATCATGGAGCTGAATTCTATTTTGTCATACTGGAAATGCAAACTCATGCAAAATTGAAATCTTAAATTGAAACTTTAGACTACCCAAAGATATACACCACACACACACACACACACACACACACACACACACACACACACTATAGTAGCTGTATAAGAACAATTTGTTTTAAATGACTGATGCTCCTTGAGAAAATTTAATTCTTCAAAACTTTATAATCTATTTAGCCAATAAATCATTTGACGATATTTCCAGACATTTCTCAATTGGAAATATACAACCAGACAAGGAAAGAAAGTCCTGCCGATGCTGTGTTTCCTTGGCTACCCCTCTACCCTGATTTCAGTATTCAGCTCTGCTGTCCTCCCTACACACTAAGCTGTTCCATTCTGGACTACCTTCTATGGGCAGCACCCATTCTCTTAAACTCCTCTAGTCAAGGAAAATTACATATCACCTAACCTAGTCCCCAAGTAACTGGAACTTTTGCAGATGATGCTTTAGCTCTGAAAACTTTGTTTAAATGAGATCTTACTAGCTGTCCCAAATCTCAAATATATAACTAGAAGAATAGAAAGCCTAGAGCTTCTTTTCTGTTTGCCCCCAAAAGTAACTAAGACACTTAACAGACCATAGACCACTGACTCAAAGAAGTGCCCGATTTGATAGTGCAGATTTGACCAGGGCATGTGCATGGAAACTTGAGTTCTCATTCAACAAAGAGCCTCCACACAGAGTCCCCTTGCTGAAATCCACCTCAGAAAATTCATTCCTGCCCTTTGCCCTGTCCTCCTGGACTCTAAGATGTGACCTTTATTTTTTATAAATCATTTACCACCACAGTTGCCAGAAGAGGACAATATCTAAGAGAAGGGTGCTTCTTCTCTTTCTCCTCATTTCTCTGAGCTCCAACCCTTAGCTTCTTCTTTGCTGATCCTCAAGCTATTTGTTTCAGCCTTGTACAAAGCCACCTGAAACCTTGGTACCATGCTTTCTCTTCAAAGGGTACACTCCTGCTGTACCAAGGCCACGAGTCCCATATGAGCTGCATTGTACGAGCAGCAGTAAACATTCCAATCCTGGCCTCTTAAGCCTACTCCTCCGTGATGCCCTGTTGAGGTCCAAGGCCCATCACAGGTTTTGTGGGCAAGGAGGAGGCAAGGCAGGCCCTGTCCAGGAGCAAGATGAGAAGAAAATGTATCAAAAGGGAAATTCATCCTTTATATAAGGTCACACTTTTTGACAATTTGATAATGCTATCTGAATGCTTCCAAAAGTTCTAAACCACTCTCTATGTATTTCAGCTTAAAAAAAAAAAAAAACACACACACACATATACACATAAAATTGAGTATGTTCATTGTAAGAAAAATTGAAAATACAGATAAAGGAAAAAAAGTTGAGTTATAGTTCCTCCAGCTATTTTTCATAGACATATGCTTATAGAGTGGTATAATGGTATTTTATAGATTTCAATTTTATCATAATCATTTTTCAACATCCATAATATATATATCTAAAGCATCATTTTTAGAGTTAGTGAGTTTTTTTTTTTCCCAGATGCAATTCCCTGTTGTCAGCTTTTAGATGACTTCCCAGTTGTCTCTGCTTGAAGCAGCACAGCAGTAACTGGATGGGAGAATAGCAGTAGAGTCACAGAGCTCCAGGTTTAGATAGGGGTCCAAACCCTACATGGTGCCATAACTTGGATCCTGGGACATTTTTTTTATATACATAAAGTCTTCACCTGCCTCATTTCACCATCTGTTTCAGGGGAGAGTAATTGTAAGAATGGACCTCACCCGACTGAGACTCAGGTGAGAAAATATAAGGAAAATGCTGAGCTCCAAGCCTGGCTCCTTTTGAGTGGCCAGTGAGAGTTGCTGTGATTAAATAATTCCTCATATGATTATTTCTTTAGAATGTATTCCTAGAAAGGAAATCAAAGGGCTATGGAGACAAATCAGTATTTTTTAAATACTTTTTAAATTGTTGACAGACCTTTATTTTATTTATTTATATGTGGTGCTGAGAATCAAACCCAGTGCTTCACATATGCCAGGCAAGTGTGCTATTGCTGAGCCACAGCCCCAACCCCCAATCAATATTTTTAACCAAGTTACTAATTTTCTGCCAATTTCCTCTCCCACCAGTAAGAGTGGCTGTGAGACTTCAGCTCCCACTTCGGGATGTAGGTCTCTTTCACAGAACACAGCATGGGACACAGAAGTTTTGAGATCTGGTCCCAGCTTTGCAACTTATTTAGCAACCACATGGTCTTGAACCTTCCGTTCTCTGACCCTAAATGTCCTCATCTATCAAGAAAAGGAAGGTGGGAGAATATTATTCATTCTAAAATGTCCTGTGGGGTAGCAAATAAAATGAAGTGTTTTATCAATTGTTCACTGCCATCTCACCTGAGGTATTGTGGCCTCCCTGCACCTAGCTCTACCTATTCCTGGAATCTTTAAAAAGTTGACTTCTAGTTCAATCAATTGAACAATTATTGAGCATCTATTATATGATGGCCATTGAGCCAGAAACAGAAGCAACAATGGAAACAGGTATATGGTCAAATGTAGCAGAAAGGGAGCCTTTGGTAGGGCAGAGAACAGTCCAGAAATTCAATACAATCTAAGTCAACTTAGGATAAATCAGGAAGGTTGATTTTGTACTTTTAAACACCATTCCAAGTTTTTCATCCAAGTTGCCAAACTATCATGCAGAAGCTATCAGCAAGCAAGACATTAAGAGAAGAGGAGATATTCCCAAACAATCACAACATCAATCAAAGAAAGAAACAAGAAGAAAAGAGGGGAAAAAAATAAGAGAAACAAGTGTCCAAGTGTCTGCGTGGTTCTGCATCTCAGAAAGCATGCCCCTGAGCTCTCTGTGTGTGTCCACAGGCTACACAGTGGTGGCTGCCTGTCGGTATTTGGGATGCTGGGGGCGGATGGACCAGTCAGTGTCAAGGGCGGGTGCACCATGAGCCCTGGAATGCACATCCCCTGCTCCCCCAGCCAGAGGAAATCAGCCTCACCCTACGGACTCCTACCTCATTCTTATTCTCAGTCCTTACAAGCTCCTTTTCTGTCTTAAACAGCTCTGATCTGCTTTTAGCAGACAATAATAGGAATAAAGACCAGCATAGATTTTGGCATGTGTGCGCTCTCCCCCCCCCACCCCCTTAATCTTCTATCTAAAAAAGAAAAAAGGAAAGAAAAAAAGTCTTCTCTCTTTTACAGGCCTCTATTGTTTTAGAAAAGAAAGAAATTAAGGCAGGAAGAACTATGACCATGACGGACAACATCTCCTTAAGCAAAGCCGCGTATTTCTTTATCGGCAGGGCTGATCTTAATTTATAGTAGACATTGCTGGTACTGCATTTTATGTTGAAATAATGGAAATGGTTCTTTATTAAACTTGTAATGAAAAACATAAATAGTATATCCTTTAATGATTAACACTGACTAATTCCACTGATGCTGAGTAACATGTGCTGAAGAGATGGATTATCTATAAAACATAATTTTACTAAGCACTGCTATGTAATTTGTTAAGCATTTAGTAATAAGTATGTCTAATAAAATATGAAAAAAATATTTAGAAAATGAACCATAATTTTAATATAATTTTAATTAATGGGAGTGCAATTGCAGTGGTTTAAATTACATTCCCAGTGGTGAGAAGCCTTTCAAACCTAATTTGTAAGCCAAGATGGTGGCTCTAATGACTGGCAGCAAAGTTTCTTCAACAGATTTCATGGGGCATGATCCAAAGATAATAGGTTCTCAGCCCAATGACAATCCAATTACAATGCCAATCAAAGCCAACTTCATGCACTCTAATTATCAGATTTAGCTGTCAGCTCAAATACAAACATAACACTTTTATTTAAATAAAAATTTAATTTAGAAAAAAAAAAAAGACGACTTCATGTGTGATTTATTGAGACTGCCAGAGCAATCTAACGTATTTCTCTGGTAATATAATAAAATCAGTCTTGTATTTAAAAAAAAAATAGTGAAAACTTTTTCTCCCCACCCATTCTCCCATTCTCCTGTACCTGCTATGCTATATTATTTAGGAGTTAATTTTTTTTTTTTTTTTTAGTAAAAAAAGCATAACCTAACATGGCAGCAGATATTTGCCAACTAGAAGCAGGTTAAATAGAGCAGCAAGGTTTCAGTGAGACAAAATTCCGAGTGAATAAATGACAAAAGCTAATTAGCTTCTACCAGTCATCAGGAGAAACTGTGTTTCAAATACAATCCTTTTACACAGGCCTGAAGCTGAGGACCCTGGCCTTCTCTTATCTCTGCATTGAGTCATAGTAGAAATACAAGGTAGAAAAAAAAAATGGTAAGGAAGCAAGATTCACATTAAAATGAGTTTAAGGCATTTGACATTTATATTATAAACAATAATCATCTAGAGTGCCAGAAAGGAACGGGGATCACCCCTCTGCCACTACTGCATCCACCCTTTCAATTCTTGTTAAAGTACTTCGTCAGGGTTAAGAGTGAAGTTTCTCTTGGAGCAGTGCTGCCTAATAGAAATGTGACATGAGCCATAATATGAACTACATATCAATAGTTTAAATATCAACTACATAGGTGATTTCATATTCTCCAGTAGCCACTTTAAAAAGAAGCTGCAGGGCTAAGGTTGTGGCTCAGTGGTAGAGAACTCGCCTTGCACCTATGAAGCACTGGGTTTGATCCTCAACACCACATAAAAATAAATAAGTAGGGGCTGGGGCTATAGCTCATGTGTGAGGCACTGGGATCAATCCTCAGCATCATATAAAAATAAATAAATAAAGATATTGTGTCCACCTACAAGTAAAAAAATATATATATACATAAATAATAAAATAAAGTTGTTGTGTCCATCTACAACTAAAACAAAATATATGTATAAAAAGAAGCAGCAGCAAAAATAAATAAATAAAAGCATTTAAATATTCTACTTGATTCAATATATACAAAGTATTATTGCATTAATATTTAATCAATTTTTAAAAATATCAATAGGAAATTTTTACATTCTTTTTCTCACATGGAGCTTTCAAAATCAATGTGTATTTTATGTTTACAATGAACCTCCAGGAAGATGACACAATGGCCATGGGTGGCAAGAGGCTACTGCACTGGGGAAAGCAGACTTAGAAGCTGGTTCAAAAAAAGAAGGCACAGAAATGACTATATTTAATGATCTATTGTGAGGGCTCCAAATACCACCTCCCCCAGGAGAAAAAGAAAAATGTATAGGGTTTTCTATGAAAATAAAATTTCTTTGAGCACTTTATTTCCTGTGGTTGGATAGAGATACCAAAACTTAATATATGTTAGAAAGGACAGGGTTTGAAGAAATTTTTATTTTCCAAAATGCGTCCAGTTAACATGTAATGTGAAGATATGCAATCCTTTTGTGATAAAGATTTGTATACAATTAAAGGTATGCCTGAGGACCCTTGCAAGGAGAGCAGTAAAGGCAAGGGCAAAGGACCAAGGACAACCTTGCCTGCATTAGCTCTAAGGCATTCATTGCAGATGGCAGTGTCTCAAAACCTTCCTGTGTGGTTGCCTTTGCTCAGTTAGGAGTGTTCTGTAAACCATGGTTTTGGACATAGTTGCTCAATCTAACACTCTTCCAGACCTCTTATTGTTTCCCATCAGCCCCTGAGATGCAGATGCTAGCCTGAATGCCCATCTCCACACTTCCTAAATTCTGCAGTTTCAAAGGCAGTTTCAATTTTCCCAAGCTAGGCATAGTGCTAGTCAAGAACCACATGGGGTTAAAACAAAGAGATAATTTGTTTCATCTTATATACTTGGAGTTGGGAGTCACTTGAATTGAACATGCAAATAAATGCAAACATATGCAAATAAGGGTTTCTCCAGATAAATTGAATGGAGCAAAAAAAAAAAAAAGAGCTTTATAGTATTAGTAATATTCAGGGATTTTGTGGTGTTGAAAAGAAAATTATTTCCTTCCTTCAATTCCAAATGTGAATAGCTTTCTCAGTTCTCTTGAATGAACCCAAAGTTGCTAGATATTAAGGAATAATAAATTTTAAAAGACTGAACCAGATATTAGTCAGATTTGCGATCATACTATCCTTAAGCTTTAACAATTACAACCTAAATACTACTCTCCCAGGAAACGAAAAAGCTCCTTACTAAGGAACAATGGAGTTCTCCAAATAAATCTTTGCTTTAGGTCTGACAATAACATTATTAAAAGTGCTCCTAAGAGCAGAAAAAAGTAATAATACATGGCAGGAATGTGAAGGTGACAGCAGAATATATAGAGCCATCAGTTATTATTTTTAATAATAGTAACATATATTATGGTACCTTTGCATTTATTATCCCACGCTGAACATAAGTGCCTTCTTCCAGAATCAATCCATAGCTTTGTGATTGATTTTGTTCTTACAGCAATGCCATGTGGGAGTATAGCTGGTTTCTCATCTTCTATTTGGCTAGGACTTCTTGAGTTCTAGCTCCTGATCCTCTGAATTTCTTCATATTAAACCAGATCTCATTGCCTCCTGGACAACTGCACCTGGATAAGCCATACACCTTGACCTCAGCATGTTCAATACTTCCTCCATAAAACCTGATGTTTTTAGTTAGCTTTTTCATTGCTGTGACCAAAAAAAAAAAAAAAAGCAAGAACAACATATAGAAGGAAGGTTTATTTTGGCTCCAGTGTCAGTCCATAGACAGCTGACTCCATTGCTCTGGGTCCAAGGTGAGGCAGACTATCATGGCGGAAGGGCATGACAGGAGAAAGCAATCAGGACAGGAAAATCAGGAAGCAGAAAGAGCTCCCATATCCAGGGACAAAATGGAAATCCCAAAGGTACACCACCAGTGATGTACCTCCTCCACCTCCACACTACCTGCCTTTAGTTACCACCCAGTTAATCCATATCTGTGATGGATCCACTGTAATTAGATTACAACTATCATAATTTAATTATTTAATCTCTGAATGTTCTTGCATTGTCTCACACATGAGCTCCAGAGGAACAACATATATCCAAACTATAACATGGTCCAGTGTGAGTGTCTTATTTAGCCCCTGGCACCAACACCTCCCTAACTGAGCAAACAAAACATCAAGTCATGTTCAAAATCAGCTTCTTCCCCCATTTTACCCGCAGACTGAAACAGACACCAACTTATACTCAGATGCCTTTAAGAAGCTCAAACCATAAGCCTTCACAGTAGCAGAGTCATCATAATTGAGGGATGCTTGGAACTCACACTCTCTCTCACACACCCTGAGACTTGCCTTCCTTTTAGGAGTTAACACTAAGTACTGTTAAGGACATGAAGGGTGGCTCCCATTTCCTATTTTAGCCCAAGCATGGGAACACAACTTTTTTCTTTGCTTCCTCTAAGTCCAGCTCAGACAAAATAGAAAACAAGACTCCAGTAAGCAAAGATAATAGAAAGAAAATACATAAGGAGAAAAATTGGGTAGCCAAATGAACAAAATACAACTCAGCCATGTCCAGCTTGTAGTGCTCAGTGGTGGACAATCCTTTCCTGGGTTACAACTTGCTGCCAGTAAGGTGGCAGGTAGTCTCTATCACCCTGAAATACATACCACAATGTTCCTGCACTTTTGCCTTCTGCAAAAGGCTCAACTGAAATAGTGACTCAGAGGGAGACCAGTTAACCTATAGCCTAGTTGAGATTCTTCCAATGAACTTCATCTCCCTAACTGGGAACCTCAATTCCCCAGATATCTATTAGGGAGGACCACCCCAGCCCTCTGCATCCACAGAGGCCTGGGTTTGTACTATAATCTCAAAAGAATACAGCAAACAGAATACAACCTGATAAATCTAAGGCATATGAAACACACCTTAGCAGCAACAGTGGGCCCTTCCTTCATTCACATCCAATATTCTCAAAATGTCCCTCAACTTTGTCCTCTTCTCTCTACCAACACTCCCAAGGCCCTATTAGTTGGTCAATTCTCTTTCCTTGTACAATAGAGCCTATGAGGTTTTTTCCTAATGTCAAATGCAATTTATGATCACCTTAAGATATTTGTAAAATAATCAGAAATATGAACCTATGATCTCTACCATTTTACATCTGAATATATACAGTGACCCATGGGCTATCCCAGATACCAGCAACTCCCCATCAACAATTCAACTACTATATTGCCCCTGCACTGCATTCATTTCACATCAATTAAGCATAATTTAATTCAGCTAGAAATTTTACTGACCAGCTCTGATGCCATCACACATGTGGGACACTGCTGAAGAATTAGAACCTGTCTCCACATTGAAATCATTTTACTCCCCTGTTTGGAAACCTGTGGCTCTTCTTTTGTTTTTAAAAACACTCCATCTATTCCAAACAACATCTTAGCTCTTGTCTGACGGATATAACTGGCTCAATTGTCCCCCTCCCGCCCCCATGGAGCCATGCACCTTGTCCTCTGGCCACAGAGTACCCATAATTGCCTCTTGCATGTGCCTGCTTCTTGCAAACATTATTTACTCTAGTTGGATCTCAACCTTCCATACATACACACACATACATCACCCTAGGAAGAGAGTAAGTATTCAAGAAACATAGGTTAAATGACATGAAGGAAATTATATTGTCATGGTTTCACCTAGGATAGAGAGACTTAAATGTATTCCCAGCATTTAAAATGTTAAAGTATCCTTTGATAAGGAAAAGGTAAGATTAGAGCATATTTTTTTTAAAGTTATATTCGCCAAGACCCTTTTAACATCATGTACAACAAAAAGCAAAGTGACTGTTAGTGGTTGCAGGGTAGAAAGGCATGTCATGGCCTCTAAATTGGAAGAGCAAGTGGAAGAAAGTTCTGTAATTCTGCCAGTACAGCTGCCTGGGAAAGGTGGTACTTCTGAAACTACTGGCATAAAAGTGTGTTTGAAAGATGGTACCAGGAGGTTATTTCAAGCACAAGTGGAAGCCATTCAGGGGGTGGGGGAGTCTTGTTTTTGTTTCAACAGGCAAAAAGATACCCAAAAAGAAAGGGGAGGAGAGACCAGGGAATGAAATGCTTTGAAGAATATTCAAAAAGAGCTTGCCACATTGAGGATCTGCAATTCAGTAGGAACATATTAAATGCAAATCAGAGAAGAAAAGGTTTTTATTAATTAAATGAATGTTCATTTGTCCTCAACTAATTTAACCATTCATCCATGACTTACTTCCCCCATCTCTGAATCTGCTCTGCAGTTCACTGGTGGTCACACTCTCTTCCCACACTAGACCCATCTTCCAGCTGTATGATCTCTTCGGGCAGCTGAGACTCCAGTTCATCTCCCCCCCTGGCATCTTCTCTCTTCCTCACTGCCCTGACTCTGCTAAGACTGCCATCTGGGGACTCTGAGCTACCTGGCTTGGGGCTGGATTCCACTGTCTTCCTCTACTCCATGGAACAGGGAGATTCTCTGACTTGGAATCCTAAGGACAGCTCCACCCTGTTTAGCCTCCTGCAGATAAGGGCTGTCCACCAAAAGCCTTGGAGGAGAAGTTTGGAGCCCTATGTCCTCCTATAGTGAAGTAGAAGTATGAGAGAATAAGGGTAGTCCTGTCATGTAAGTGTTTTTAAAATACTTTCAAGGAGGAGATACTCATTATTTTTGAATGGACCACACCACAAAGGAATACAACATTTTCTACATATTTTATGAGGAAACTAAGGCTTTACTCCTCTAAAGGAGGATTCCACTAACTTCCTCCTCACTGCTCCTAGCTCATCCCTTTGGCCCTCTTCTCCAGCAACTTATTTCGTCCCCCCCACTCTCATCTTCACTCATTTTCCAGGTTCCTTACACAGAGCCCCTAGACTCTTTACAACAAGCAACAAAAATCATCAAGCCTGCCCAACCACGAACCTCCACTATAGAGTGAACGAAAAGGGAGTTTAAAACAATTTCCTCAACATACTTTTCATATATCTAAAATTTCACTCCTGCCCTCCCTAAAAATTCTATGGGGTCCAAACTCTCTATCACTTTTCTAAGGGACAGAACCATGATGTTACTTGCCTGCCAAAGTTTTGATTATCTTCCAAAAGTCAGTAGGTTAAATAATAGCCTTATCTTTCCCCAACCCCTTTCAATTGTACTTATAACAACATCCTCACCTTATAGATGATGCCCTTTGTTTACATGGTGGCTAATACATATCACTACATGGACACCATCTTGACTTTAGGATCAACATTAAATCAACTCCCCAAGTGTCTCCAGTGTCCTCCATAAATCTTACTAATATCCCTGTTTCTACAACTTCCCATTCCTCTGTCTCCAAGTGTTCCACTTATATTCAAGTGTACATACAGACTCTGTCAGCAATCTGTCGTGCATTCATCCTCTCCTTTCATTCTCACTCTCCCTAGTAGAGCTGAGGTCCTCAGTAACTTCTAGGCTATTGCTGGAGACATTCTCTGGTAGTTCCCACCCAACTCCAAACTGTTTCCTGTTCTGCTATTAATCTTTCCAAAAGATGGTTTCCATCCCATCTCTTCCATACTCTTTCAATGATGGTCCATTCCCACCAACTGAGAGGCAAATTAATCTGCCTGGCATTCAAAGCTCTTCCCTAACAGAAATTACCTTCCTTACTAACTCCAAACATTCTTTTTCTGCTCTATCCGTCCAGTGCTGCCAATCATTTCCCCAATGTGTTTCACTTCCCCATCTCTGTTTCATTATTTGTGCTGTTATCTCTGCCAGAAGTATCTTTTCCTTATCCACAAGAATAAAAATACCACGCACCCTTCAAAGTCCTTCTCATGAAACCTCTGTAGATTTTCCTTCAGAAGTGGTTCCTCTTTCTTTTGAATCCCCTGTAACATCTGGTATATCCATCTCCTGTAGCTCTTATAATTCTACCTGCAATCCTATATTTTTATATCCTTGTTTTGTAAAGTATTTTAAGCTTCCCCATGGCAGGCATGATAGGAAAAATTATAGGATGGACCCCCATGATTCCTGGTCCCTTGTGAACACACACCTTCTCCAAGTTATTCAATCAAGCATTAATCTAAGTCTTGCTGTGAAAAGATTTTGCAAGAGGAATTAAGGTCCCCAGTCAGTTGACATTAAGATAGGGAGATTAACTAGGTGGGTGTGACCTAATTACATGAGCTCTTTAAAAGCAGACTTTTTTTTTTTTCCTGTCCAGCAGAAAGGGCAATCAGGGAATCCAAGTACAAAGAAGAGTTAATGTGTGAAAAGTTCCATTGCTGGTTTGAAATGGATGAGGGCACGTGGCAAGGGATTTACACAGCTTGAGTGGGAGCTGTGAGTAGCCACTGACAAGAAAGCCAGCAAGAAAATGGGGACCTGGGTCCTACAACAGCAAAGAACTGAATTCTGCTAAGAAGGACCTTGGAATTGGCTTCTTTCCCAAAGTCTACAGACAAAAATATAGATCAACTGACACCTTGATTTTTACCTTTGTGAAACCCAGGGGACACAGTCACATTGTGCTGCCTTTCCGACCTGCAGAATATGGGCTAGTAGATGTGTGTTGTTTTAAGTTGCTCAATTTGAGATAATGTCTTAAAACAGCAACCAAAAATTAATACAGCAGGGATACTATCTTACTCATACTCAGCAATGTCAAGCTGAGTGCTTCATGCATACTAATGCATCAATACAGATTTAACTTCCAACTGCATGAAAAAAGTATTTAGGATGTAATCTTGTCAGCAAGAACAAATAGGCAAAACAAAGGACAAATGGAATAATATCTTTATGGCTTTAGTTGGAGAAAGTTTTGAAAATTTTTTAATTCATTAACTCTTTTAAGGTTATGTTCTAGCACATCTTGAAAGATTTGAGTGTAAGTCCACAGAACAGGTTCCATTTGGAAAACTTGTTGTTGCTGATTTTAAAGCAAATGTCAAGAAACACACAACTGTGGCCATTTGCTAAAAAGCACTTCTGAAGTGTTTTCAAAAACAAATTATTGAACTGTTCACCTACTTCTATACCTGTGGTTGCAATGTAGATTTTGCCACCTATATTTCCAAACCCCAAACTTCAGCACTGAAGCGAAAGCACTAATTTTTATTCTCAGCACTGCCCTCTTCTAGATGATTTTTGGAAAACAAAGTTTTATTTTTACATTTTTTGTTCTTAAATTGTGACCCAACTTGAACATCACTGACTTTGAAACACTATATCTATCCTCCTTTTCTTCAAACCAAATGCTACACCTAACCCTCCTGGCTCTCCACCTGCCATAGAGAGTCTGTGGGGCAGAAAGAGGGAGCCCTACCTTCCCAGCCACACTCCCCACTCAAAGGGCACCAAGGCCCAGTATGCTCACTGGGCAGGCAAGCTGGAAACACTGGCCTCCCAGAACTTGGGTCAAGAGTCTAATTGAAAGGAAGGACAAAAGGTCTTGAAAAGTGTCGCAGCTTATAATTACCCAAAATGAACCCCAGACTTCCCCCGTCAGTCTATATACTCTGGTAATTGTTCTCAGTCCAAACACAGAAGGATTTGTAGGCAGCTAACATGTTTCTTGGGCATCCATAACTTTGGCCTCAGTACAGACTATTATTTACCCAATAAAGCATAACTGCAGTGGAGGCCAGATAATTCAACACCTGAGAGGGATATGCTGCAGAAATTATTATGGTCCATCAGATCAAAAATTCTCTTTTAAAGAAGTGTCCAAATACAGATGCATACAATGGGCTCAAATCATTATACACTATTTTGCCAAATAATACATATTTTCAAAATAACTCTAGCACCTATCATATGCCTTGCTGTGTTCTGATCCTATACACAGAAAGGACTCTGGGATTTTTTAAAATGAGAGAAAAAAAGAAAATAGGAAAAAAAAAAGATAGTCACCATTTCAAAACATAGTGATTATATTTGCAAATGTACACAAGATCAAAAAATCTAAAAGGAGAGATAGGCTTTTTCATCCTAATTCACATTGTGTAGGTTGTTTTCAAATTGTTATTATTATTTTTACCCCAAGTCGCATCAGCTGAAAAGACACTGTCAGCCTTCATTCTAAATGTTCTACATGTTGTCTGTTTGTGTTATTTAAAAGGTCTGAACAAAGAAGTTGCCGTATTGCAGGCAATTTAGAAAACCACCCAAGTTACAATAGATGGTGAATATCTTTGCTTCTTTCCATTTTGCTCCACAGAAAGCAACGGAGGCATCCCTCTTTGATGTCTGTTTTGTTTTGTTTTTGTAATCACTTGTGCACATGGTGTGTACACGCAGAATGATCGAGACTCAGGTTCATGAGAATAATGATGAAATGAAAAGACTCCAAATTTTCCGTGTTAAAAGGCTTGATTAGGATAAACACTTCAATTTCATACGCAGATGTAAATAGCTGAGACTTATCAAAAGTTTATTTGTATTTATTAATGCTTTCAATTTAGGGGCCTACGAGTAGGCACTAAACACAAAATCACCACTCTGCAATCACTGTGAGTTCTAGAAATGCTCATGGGATGGTTTTGTTTGTGTTGTTTTTTTTTTTTCCTCTCTCCATATCCCCCACCCCAAGTTATGTGTTTTTGTGTATGTGTGTGTGTGTGTGTTCTCTTCTCTTCCTTTTCTCCCTCCTTTTCTCCTTCCTTCTTCCACTCCTGCCTCTTTCCTTCTCACAGACATACAGGGAAAAAAAAATGAGATTCTTTACAGTACCACTTACTAGCTTCTTTTGACTCAGAAAATTGAAGGGTCATTGCACATCCCATCTCCTTCTCTTTACCTATTTTAATATTTCAAAAGGAATTCCCCAAAATATTAACCTACTATTTCATGGAACAGCTTAAAAATCGGAACCTGCCTTTTCACTCTTTCTTCTCCTTTTTATCAAGATCTGGTTTCTTTTTTTCTTCCTTCTCTCTCTCTCGCCTAAAAATGATCCCTTCAAAAAGTCAGCAAAATATTTTGGCTTTCTTCAGCAGCACTTTGGGCTTCTCTGTTACAAATTGTGTAAACATTTTCCAGACAGGGGAATTTGAAGGGTTTAAATTATTTTTTAAATGATGTCTGTATTCCAGCAGATTCGCATGTGCAGGAGGAAGATGGAGGCAAAGAAGCTACCAGAGAACATAATATGTCTGGAATCAGGGGGCTATTGAGCTCATGCAAATCTGGAAAGGGAAAATATCTTCCTCATACATTATCTACAGCAAGGATTTTGAGTTTCCCAGACTGATGAAACAAATGCTCTGGATGGATGTAGTCTGTCATTCATATTGAGCTCACATATTTTACTTCCTGAAACCAAACAAATACTGATAAACTACTTCAGTGAGCCTTTAATCAAAATTTCGGCAGTACGCAGTTGGCGACAGAAAGATCAGTCTGTGGAGCCTGAAACCCTTTCATCATCAAATATACAGAAATAATAATTATATTTATCTGTTTGGTTCAGGCTGCACACCAAGATTTACCCTTGCCCTAAGGACATAGAAATCATCAGCCATTGTCATCTCTAAAGAAAAAAAAAATTCCTTAATAACTTAGAGGTTAAACGGTTCTCAATAGTTGTGGGGGCTGAGGGAAAAAGGAATAAAAATAATACATTACTTTCAGAATTTTCCCTTGTAAAGCTATCCTGAACTGTTTTATGTGCTAACCAATTAGCACTTCTGATAATAAGCCTGAGAGGACTAGTAAGCATGTAGCCATCCCAATGGAGGGGAAAAAATAGAGAGTGGGGAGACGATGTCCCACCATCCTGATTTTTACCCCATTAGGAGCTGTGTGTCCCTGTAAACAGATTTCAAATTCAACATAATCAAAAACATATTTGATAAAACGCAGGAGTTGCTTTGAACAAATTATGATGGAAATGGTGTATCTTAATTTGGGCTCTTCCAAAAACAAAAACTGAGACAACGGCTTGGTGAACTCAGGTTGTTTGGATAGGATCCTAGAAAGCCCATGTGAAGGAGCAGGGGGAAGGAGTTACAAGAGGACAGAAAGAATCAACATCCAGGTTTGAGCTGGTTCTCAGGGTAAACACCCAAGGCTCATTCCTTCTGGAGTTCCTCAGGAACTAAGGAGAAATAAATTTCAGAATGGTACACTGCAGGATAGAAAGAAGGCAGGGACATTGACCCTCCAACCCAGTTTACAATTGAGAGTTTCTTCACCTTGAGAATTTCCAGTTCCCATACTTCAAGGATGCACCTAAGCACCTTCAAGGGCTGAACAAGCTAACACTTAGAGAAAGCCCTAATATCAACTACTACATGTTTCTTGTTCTGGAATAACTTGACAGGACCTTTTCCTCTTAAAAAATAAATATAAGAGCATTAAGCAGAGCATTAACATTGCATGTGAAATGACCTTTGCAAAACACACATGTATTCAGACAAAGCTCTTCATTACCCCCTTCCCCATTTGCCTCTGGTTCTTTCTACGGGGTCCTCTTTGCCACAATTTTCTCCTTAGTTTCAACTCACAACAGTTTCTTTCTTCTTCCTCAATTGTCCTTACCTTTCTACCACCTTCAAGAGTTGTAGAATATGCCCCTCAACTAATAAATACATTAAAAGTTGCCCCCAAACTGCTATCAAAACAATTTTGAGTCATTTGATTATTAGAATAATACAATGAAAAGTGCAAGAAGGTTTCTTGCACTTTTGGAGAAAGATCTAAATTAAAATTCTGCTTTGGTCTATTTATAGAGGAGAGAGAGAAAGAGCAGTAGTAGGGGGAGAGAGAGAGAGATGGACAGAAGGAAGGAAGAAGGGAAGAAGGGAACCTTGTGATTCTTTGTGATAAAATCCTTCCTTGTTCCGTTAGAGGCTACCTGGTAAGCTCATCACCTTGGGATATATATACATGACCATTTGGATATACTTCCTGGCCAAACACTCATACCAGCTTCATCATAATTACTGAATCTATGGGTCACTAGGGTCTCCTGCTATAACTTACCACAATGGCCACAGTTGCCACATTGCTAATTTAAGAGGACACACACCTGCTTTAATTACAAGGCCCTTGAGAGATAACAAGGTATAAGTAACATGACCAGATGAGAGTCAATTGCTGAAATTGTTTCCTGATAAAATGTGTTTAGCTCCAGAGGCTAAAGCTCACCGACTCTCTCCCCTGTGACATCAAGGTGTCAACAGGAAAATGGCTACTGGGAATCATTGAAATGCCTCTCTTTATGGAGAAGACACAGTAAACAAAGCCCACATGATGTGGCAGTAGAAGTTAGAGTCATTTCTGACTTGTTCTGTCCTCAGAAGATAGTTTGGACATGAGAAACCTGCAGTGGAAAATCCCAGAGAAAGTATTATTTGACATTTACATTTTGCCTCAATAAACATAACTTCATGTGCCAAACTACCATCCCTGGGACTTAGTCCTCAGTTTGTTTGCTTTGTCTTTACTTTTTTATAGGTAGTCTTGAAAAGTCTAACAAAATGTGCATTTTATTGATTTTTCAATCCACAGCCATCTCATAACCGGTTGACATTGCACAAGGATTGGGAACAGTAAGCTGAACATTTATGGAACTTTCCTGCTCTAGTCCTGCCCTTCAAGCAAATCTTATGTCATCAGCTTATCTCCCTGTAAGTCTCAGGATAGGACATGGTTTAAGTCAAAAGAACCTATTTCAGCTCACACAGTCTGCTGGAGTTTTAAGCATCTCTCCAAAGATGCTTGCCACCTTAAGCAACTCACAGACACAAGTTGCTTCCATCTGGGCGTCAGGTGTCTCAATCACAGACCTCCAAGTTTATAGCAACAGAAAGAAAGGGCCCTCAGGGTAATCTTTCATGGACTCTTTTAAAAAACTATTGCCCGGAAGTGAAACACATCTGTTCAGTGCCCACTGGCCAGGACACCATGGCCCTACTAGTTGGGAAAAGCCTGATATTTGGAAGGCCCCAAATGGCTGTAGTTAGGCTCCTTCACAAAGGCTTCCAGCCAGCTATGTTTTAGTGTGTCCTCAAGGTCATAAACATTTGCTTGTGAGAATGCACTCACTTATGTGAACTGTTGACAACGCGCTTCCTTTGTTTGGCCAGCATATAAAAAGACCCTCTGGAAGGACTCAGGGGGCTGGCTAGAGGGTTACTGCCATCTCTAAATAAAGCATGTCTACTGCCGCAATTGTGCCTCACGTCTTCTTCCATCTGCTGGGACCCGAACATTGTACCCTGGGTCTGAGCCCAGCCAGAATCCCTGGGATTCGGGAAGCAGCCCTCCTATATTCAGGAAGCAATTTCTGTTTTCTACTTCTCAACAGTATGTTCTTCACACTCCCCCAGACAAACAAATATTTCTCAAATACCATTTTTATCTTATTACTTCCTCAGTAAAACTTAGGAGTATTTCCCACACACCTGGCATTTTTATGAGACGTAATAGCCTTTTTTTTTTTCCCAATATGTTTAGTCTTCAACAGGCCGTAATTTAAAATACTGTTCTTGAAAGGGGTAAGTAATTCTGTCATGAGTAACACTCCGTCGATCTGGCATAAGGACAGGGTTCTAAGGAGGAGTTCATAAGCTCAGGAAGGGCAGGGCCCATGTCTGTCTTCCTCATCATCTACCTTCCATCACTACCACATATCACAATTTCAGAAAATGTTTTTAAATTTAATTGAACTTCATCATTTTCCCTGTGACTTGTTCTAACTCCCAAAGCAATTCTAAATTCTTCTCCACGAGCAGGAGTTTTTCTAAGGCCTTCTTTTTTATTTCTCTCCAAATTTGCCCCCATACACAGAGTCACAGGTATAAGGATGATGAGCTCAACGAGACTAGGATTTATGACTTACCCCTAGGGCACTTACCCCAAGAGTTACTTTCTTCAGCCCTCAGCTTTCTCTATAGGACACATAAAGTAGGTATAATTATTCCAGTTTTAAAGATGAAGAAGCAGAATGTCAGAAGCAAGTATTTTAGATTTACTTCTGACAGTCAGTCCAAGGTTTTATCCACCGTTCTCATATTCATGGTAATCCATGCCTAGGTGCTTTCATCTATGCTGATGGCAGCTAGCTCTCTTTGACTCATCTGCTCTCTCCACCTTGGAAAATTGCCTTCCTACTCTTCCTCCTGAACCAGTTCACATTCTACCTCCTCCAGAATATTTCTTTTTGATGACTTGATATTAAATCATTCTTCTCCTTCCTAGCTCAGTTTGGCTGAACCATCTTCAGTGGTATCATAATCCATACACACTCTGAGTCTTCTCCCCAAACAGATTAGAAATTCTTGGGGAGAGAAATTGTATCACTACTTTCCTATGTTCCTAAGCATCTAGCAGTGCACTTGATTCATAAATATTGAACATTTACATTATTACTTATTGAAGCAAGAAGAGAAGACAATTTGAGTGTCATCCAGGATTAGTGAAAAACCCAAACTCTAAATGACACCCAGGCTGATTTTTGTTTATAAACACTGATATCTGATAGCTGTTAGAGTTTAAAGCCAACCTAATTTTAGATCTTTACAATGTTTTGTTTATGAATTCAAAGATTCTTACGAAGAACTACATACCTATTTTTACTCTAACCAACATTCCATAAAGATAAAAAAATGGGGCAAGAATTATTAGCAGTCTTTTAATAACTAACTGAAAATAGAATAAACAAACCACAAAACTTAACCACTGTCAATTTAATTCAGTATTCTCTTTGTCACTTAATAAAACTGAAGGAAAGAAGGGAGGTATTTTTTGTAGGTGGGAGTAGTAGTGCTCCATGGCCTCAACTTCAAATTATCGAACATAATTAAATTCATTTTGAGGCTATTTTCCTTTTACTTGGGGACTGCATTTTATACCATAACTACCTATTATGAAAAGTATATTTATTTACACAAAGGCTGTTTGTAGTTCAAGCATCCTGAAAGTTGTAGAAGTTCACCTCACATGAATTTTAGGCAATGCATTTCCTAATAACCCTTGCTTTCCAGGTTCTGAATCAGTCCTCTTTTGTTGTATTTAGATAGCAGAATTATAGGAATGTTATAGTATTTCTGAACTGAGTTGATTTTTTTAAAACACATGAGCTAAATTCTTTTTAATTGCTTCATATGTTAAGCATTCCTGCATTATTAAAATATATTGGAATAGTAAGATGCACACTCAAATAAAATACTGGCTCTAAGTTGCCTGTGGATTTTGTGGGTGGTGAGGAAAACACATGGCATTCGAGTTAAAGAGGGTAGTTGTAATTCTCTGTGCTTATCATCAACATCTTCAAATCACACACTTCCGTAGCCCAGTATTCTCCTGGCTTCCACTCATAACTCTTTTTAACTTTACAGAGTGGGGAAGCTGGTGAATGGGGAGGAAGATAAAGATGTGGGTGAGGTTTCTAAGGGGTTGAGTCAGATTAGTATTTAGATATGCAGAGACAGAATTTCACATTAGAATCAAGAAAAGGGTAAAATACTGGCTTATCCTCCATACCCCAAAGAAAGATGAAAATGCTAAGACAAAGTAGGCCACAGTGAAGTTTAAAGTGTGGATATCTTCAAATTATTTAAGCTAATTATAATGAAAAAAAGTGTCTGATTATTTTGGTTCCCTCATTGAGAGTATTAAAAGATCCAGGCTGACAAAGGGATATGCAAAAGTGAAATTTTATTATAGATGTAGAGTTTGTTAGAGAGTGATTCGTGGTAAATTATTTGATGGAAACTAGTAATAAGTTTAATCACAAATCTTTTTTCCACCTTTCGCTCAATAAATAAAAGGAAGAAGGAATAGCTTATCTTCAAAGGTGAGGCAAAAAATTTTTGTAGGAACAATATGGCAGAAACTAACTGAATCTTAAGAGTTTAAATATTAAGTTTAAAATTAAAAAAAAAAAAAAGAAAGAAAAGATGGGCCAGCAAAATATGGCTGGAGCTGGTAGTACATGATTACACCAAGCACTTTTTTGTTGAGACAGGAGAAAGATTTATGTACTTCGGTAAAAGAATGTGTGTAGTGTGAATGATAGTGAAAGGTAACAGAGGCTGATGGAGGAGATAAGGGAGCAAATGCTCAGGGAGTCGTATGTTGGGTCAAAGAGACATGCAGAGGGAAGAATGTTAAACACCTCTGTATGGGGACTGGAATAATCACAGATGAGTTCATCAAATGTGCTCTTCACTTTCCCACTCCACACATCTGTTAGCTTTTGAAAAATTAAAACACAAGCACATCCCAATTTATATACAAATATACTTGCATGATGAGTTTTACTTTTAAAGAAATATGCTGAGTGAAGGGATGTTCAGGTCATTAGAGGTCAGCAGAACAAGTACCTGGATTCCAAATGGGACAGAAGGAATGCCTGGCTAACTTAGGCATGGATGAGACCTAACTGTATAGTTCCAGATGAGCCTACTACAGTTTTTCCAGTTGTATTGATAATGAAATAGCTCAACTAGAGATGGATAAAGTAGGTGGAAACCATGTCATTCATTCTTTCCAATTTTCCAAATGATGAGTAATTCCCCATCATTTGAAAGTTTCCATCCCTCATGTTGCTACCATCCCATGATGGTAGTTACTTTATACCCCTTTTGTTTTTGTATTGCAACTTTTCCCTCATCTGGGGATTCCCTCTCTCTCCATAAGCAGCAACTTACAGGAAATAACTAAGCAATTGTTGAATTGACTTGTCCACCCTCTTCTAATACTGGTTTACAGCAAACATAAGCTGACATTCAATACTTCATGAATGTATGTCAAAATACACTCTACTGTCATGTGTATCTAAACAAAACAAATTTTAAAAAAATAAAAATATTCTTAAAAAATTTTAAAAAGAACTATGTGTTGTCCAGGCATGGTGGAGCATGCCTATAATCCCAGCAATTCAGGAAGCTGACGTAGGAGGATTGTAAGTTCAAGGCCAGCCTCAGCAACTTTGTGAGACCCTATCTCAAAATTTAAAAAAAGAAAAGGAATCAGGGGTAAAATACCCTTGGTTCAAACCTCAGCACCAGGAGAGAAAAAAAAAAAAAAAAGAAAGGATGATGTGTTTACTGCCTATTGTGTGGGCAAATGGGAAACACAGGAAGGAGAAAGACCTTCTGACCTTCAGTGTGCATACCAGCTGGACAACAACAGAAGAATGACTAAACAAGATCTGATGATGGATGCCAGTTTCTATGTCAATTATAATGAAGGGTGACTTGTACAGCACAGGAAAATAAGGACAAAAGCAATTTGAGAAGAGATGATAGAATGTGGATTGAACTCATCAGAGAGAACTTCGAGGAGCAGATGGAGTTAAAGCCAGGCTTTGAAATATGGCAAAGGTGCAGATGGATAGCAACTCAAAGGTGAAGGAAGTTGCCATTGAGAGCCAAGATGTACCAAATCAGTATGATTATTCTCAGTTCATAGTTAATAGATACAGGGCTGGAGGGATTTAGTAACAAGTTTCCCAGAGACAAATCCCAATTAAGTAGTAAAGCTTGGATGCAAATCCAAGACTATGTTAACCTCAGTGTTTAAACACCTCACTATATGGGGAAAGGAATTCTAGGAGGAGTGAGAAAGCTGGGTGAGAGAGACAGTTAGATGATCTGCTCAGCTGGCAAAGTGAAGCATCCTACACATCATGCATAAGGATTCCTCAGTCTTATAAAGTGTGATCAGAAGAGAAGAGAAAGTAAGGCTCTATCAACATAACCTAAAAGCAAGGTAAAGGGTCTCACCCAATCCCTGAAGATGGGTACGGGGCATTTTTAAGATAACTTGTGCCTTCATCCTGAGGTGTTTCCTCTGGTATATGGCTCTTCTAATTCAGTCAACACATCTTCCCCTCCCAAGGGGATGCTGCATGTTTAGTCTTTCTGGGTTTAAGGAAACAACAGAATTTCTGAGTAAAGAAGAGGTCAAGTAAAGTAGAGTTCTTGTGTTGCCCAGAATTGATGCAGTGCTGCTCTTGGTCCTGAAGTTTACAACCCAGAGACCAAAAGGTTGGCTTTGGAAATGCTTGTCTCCAAAAACGAATCAATATTTTTTGGAGTACTGGCTAAATGTCCAGTAATATGTTCATATATTTCCAAATCCACAACTGTGGACTTTATTTAGGAAACTCTGGCTTACGTAACATAATGTAGGAGTTAAGCATCTGGGCTCTGGAAGCAGCCTCCCTGGGTTTCAGACCTCATTCTTTCCATGTACCTACTATGTGTCCTTGGGTAATTCTACTCTCCAAGCTCCAGTCTCATGATCTGTAGAACGAGGGAAATAATACTATCTATCTCACAGGGTTATTGTGAGAATTAATTTAAATTATCCAAGTAAAGGTCTTAGAAAACACTAGGAAGCTAGTAAGCACCTAATAAATGCCAGAGGTTGAGGAAGAAGAGGAGGAGGAGAAGGAGGAGGAGGAAAAGGAAGAGGAGGAATAAGAGGAAGAGGAGGGAGAGGTAGATGTTAGAGTCATTTCTGTTGTCTTTTGACCTATAATAAAAACTCAACTTATTATTTATTCTTTGATCATCTGTATGATCAAACCTTTGCAAATACAAAAATGGATTGCTATCCATTACTGGTTTGTTGGATCTGATTCATTAGTATAGTTAGTAGTACTGTATTTCAAACATGCATTAGAAGTAAAAGCAGATTAAGCTGAAATTCTGACTCCTTTAAATAATTATGTTAGAGTGAATCACTGTATCATTAAGGAAAAGGTTACACATGCTGCAGTAACAAATAAACCCTGACACAACCCCCACATACACAATGAATAATATCCCCCCCATACACACACACACACACACACACACACACACACACACACACACACACATACCCTTTGTAATTCTCTACCAGGTGACCAAGAACTTTGGCTACTTTCATCTTGCAATCCTCTAAGATTCTTCAGTTCTAATGCACAAATGGAGAAAGGTACAAAGGGCAAAGTGAAGAGGAAGAGGAAAACATGCAGGGCCTGCCCACTTTTAACTGTCTTGGACTGAAAATGACCTGTCACTTCTACTTACATCCCAGTATTGAGAATTAGTCTCATAAACACATCTACATGGATAGAGGCTGGGAAATGCTGAGACACATGGATACTTGGTAACTAACATTCTCATCTGTGGTACATCACAACATCATTAGGTTTATAATTAAATATTCCTGAACTAGAACAGGGCGAGGAGACTCATGGCCCATTGGGACCTGAGTATTTGGTCCTATTTATGGCAAATAGATATTCCTCAAATGGCATGTACAGGATAGTAATATTTTTATAAATAGATTCTGAAATACAGAAAAGACCTTCCATAAAGACCCCAGTTACTTCCTATCAGATGTTATAAGGAAAAAAAAAACCCTAAATTTTATAAAGAACCTGATTTTAAAAATGGAAGCATTTTATTATATAATGTAAAGTGCGACTATAGTAAAGCATATCTTGACACAATTTTATAAGACCTGGACCCCTGCCTGTCCCAATTAGAGAAGCCCTTTTCTTTCAACATTAGCTGCTTAAACAGTGTCTCTTGAACCAGAATTTTGAGTAATGGATCAAAGTTTGTCTTTGTCCAGACACCTGGGTCAAAATTGATACCAAGAATTGCATTCCAAGAACCTAAGAATGTTTTTCCATAAACTAGGACTCTGGAATTCAAGGAGTCTTTAAAAAATAATCTTTAACTTCTTGTTTTTATGTCAGAAATCTTATTGACACTTGCTTTTTCCCAAAGGCTCTATCAACTAAAAAAGCTGCATTAAGTCATAATTCATTTTAAATATTATATAAATCAAATATGTCTGTGTGTACACATGTGTATATATAAAAGCTCTCTTCAGGGCCCAAAAACCCATGGGAAATAAAGGCAAAAAAGAAAGAATTACTGAAAACTACATTCAATGCTTTGGAAAAGACAGGCCAAGTTGAGTCACCTCAGACCACCACACTCATATGCACACAGGCACACAGAGGCTATAGTGTTAGTTCTGAAAAAAGCCACCGGAGAATGGGGAAGCATCTGTAATTTTATTTCTACCTTAAAGAAATTAAAATCAATAGTCATAAAAGCTAGACCATTGACACACTTTATGCAAGAAAGACCACAGAATCTCAATCATTGGACCATACTCAAAATTTTAAGACAAAATGAAATGTTTCCATAGATTTTATTTTTATGACTCTTGATTTTATTAATCTTTCCAATTATTTGAGCACTCAGTCCCAACTGAGTCAGGTAAGAAGATATTTACCATGTATGTAGACATTTCTGTCTTGTATATAGAACATTATGAGCAAGTCAGGAATACTACATAAAGTCAATTTCATTTTATATAAATTTTATTATATAAATGTAAACCAAAAGCAAGAGACTTGCCATTTAAGTCAGTACAAGCAGCTTTATCACAGGCAAAGCTATAATTCAATTACTTGGAAATATTATAAATAGCTCACAAACTATTTATAGAGTTCAGACCCTCACCCAGTACCATTGTTACCTTTGAGGCCCTGTAGAATTCTGTGTATGTCACCAGAAAATTTTCCAACTTGGGTTCTACTCATTTAGCATAGCAAAACAGTACAGGTAAGTCTTAACACAGTTTAACAAAGCAGTAAACAAAGGCATGTTTATACATAAACATTTTATATACACACTACGTTTTATATATTACACATACATTTGTCTTAGGTTGGGCTGCTCTAAAATACCATAAACTGGGTAACTTAAAAAACAAATATTTCTGGGCTGGGGATGTAAGTCAAGTGGTAGTGCTTACTGGACATGTGCAGGGCACTGGGTTTGATTCTCAGCACCCCATAAAAAAAATAAAGATATTGTGTCCACCTAAAACTAAAAAATAAATATTTAAAATTAAAAAAAAAAACAAATATTTCTGGCCTAAAACACAATTCCCTGGGGAAGCACTTGTTTCATGTTCTTTCTTTCTCTATCTCCAAACACAAATTTAGAAGTCTTATCTAGTTGAAATGAATTGATTCTGTGAAAGCAGAATCTAGCACCATTTTTTTTTTCTTTTTTCAAGCTCTAGGTAATTTCACACAGCCAGTCTTCAATGACTAGGGCTCACAAGGACACCATCTTGGCTGAATGTCCTCCTTGCTGTTTTGCTTTCTCCCCAGGACCATTCACCATAAAGGTTATTTTTCCCCCTAGGCACAGGAGCATACACAAAGCTGAACAGGACACAGATCCTGCCCTTGATAAACTCCAGAAATATTTATAGGCAGATAGATAAACACATACACACACACAAAAAAAAAAAAAAAAAAAAAACAAATAATATTGCAGGTCAAGTGGAAATGGTACCACAGGGGTGGGAAGACTCAGGGAATCTTCACAGCAGCAGTGGTATTTGTTTTGTTCTTGGTATGACAGAAAAATAAGAAAGTTCCTTACAGGAGAAGAGCAAGAGAAAAGCTGAGCGTGAAGAAGAAGAAATGGATTTTAAGCAGGAATTTAGTGGAAGAAGACAAGAGAGCAGGCAGCAGAGTTCAGACCCTCACCCAGTACCATCTCAACCCTCACTGCATCATAATAACCTGCTGTGTCCTCAGGCTTCATTGGCTCTTCTGTTGTCTTGCACCTCCAGGACAGAAAGTAACATGAAGGGGGAGGGGACTGTCCAATAAAGAGTCAAATATCCTTTCTGTTTTTTTATGCATCTTAACAGTTCTTCCTTAAAACAAAACAAACAAACAAACCAAAAACCAAAAAAATTCTTTATGCCTTAGCTACAGGAAAAATAACATCAACTGTATTTAAGATGCAAAAGCTGTGTTTCTGCTAAAACTGCTGCAGTCCCAGCAATACAGAACTTCTAAGAAAATTGTTATTAATATTTTCCTTCCACAAAAATGTATTGAACATCTATCTACTACATCCCTTAACTATTTCTTGCCTGGATTAAAGATTAGAAAAATTCAAAATTGGTTATTATAGCAGGGAGGAGGCACGTTGTGGAGTAAATAACGTTTCCCACTCTAATTTGGAATTTTTTTTTTTTTAATAGAGGATCTCAAATATACTGCTACTTCATGGAACACACTTTGGGAAGTGCTGACCAGTCTGGACTTGGACCACTCATGTAATCATCCATCCTCTGCTTGTGTATACTGAGGGTAGCTCACATCATCAGAGGTAACTCACTTCATGACTAGAAAGCAATGATCACAAAAGCGTCTGTTGTGGATACTGGCTTTGATAATAATACAATTCTCTTTTTGCATGATACTAGGGATTGAATCTGGTGGCAGGGATGCTTTATCACTGAGCTCCATCGTGGACCTTTTCAGTTTTTATCTCCAGACAGGGCTCACTGAGTTACAGAGGCCTCCAACTTGCAGTCTTCTTGCTTCAGCCTCTTGAGTCTCTAGGATTACAGGCATGCAGCATCATTGTTATTATTCTGATCTAAAACGTGCCACCTTAATTTGTCCTCTCCTTTGTCCACATATGCTTTCTATAGGACTTTGATGAAATAATAAAAAGCAGGATCTGCTATTAGGGAAGTGGTACATAAATTAGACAGACTGAAACAAATATTTTATATCCAATATCCAAACTGAAGCTACAAAAATCAATGCCTCGTTTCTCTCTGTATTATGACATTCAAAATGGACTTCTTTTTTAAAGGCCTCAGGTGGTGTTCTATACCAGCTTGGCATGTCAAGGAGTCGGCCACTGCTTCCTGAGAGTTCAGAACTTGTTTTCCATAAACTGAGGGTGAGTAGTCTCTGTCTAGTCATAAAGATTGATCTCGAAAAAAATGAAGAGACATCTTCAGAATCCATTTCCTGAGAAGAAATCATGGTTTCACATTTGGTCTAACAACAGACTCTTCCAACAAATATATTAGCATCATTAGAACCATGCACAAACCTTTCTTTGGAGACTCAAACTTAGCCATAGATATGAAGTTTATTCAAACACCCTGTCGATATGCCACTTGCAACTTCTAATAGTCATTCGTGGAACAAATTTAATATATACTTGATGAGCACCTAGAAACAAAAAAAAAGAGACACCCTCTTTGTGTAGTCTTCATCAGTGTTTGCTCTTGAGTCACTCTTGTATTTTCCTCCCTTAAAAATCAAATAATTCTCTTAGACTTTCATGATCTTGCTGCCCATATTTTTTTTGGCTATCTACTTAACATTGTGATTTTTTTTTTGTTCTACTTATGTTGTATAATAGTAGATTCTGTCCTAGCCTTACAAAACATATTAAGCTTAATAAATATATTTATGAGAATTACTTTGTATAGTTCTTATGCAATCAGCCATGCTGGGCATGATGGCCCAAGACGATGAAAACCCATTGACTTTTTGTAGCAAATTAGTCTACCACCTAATCGGTGAACCCTGCTAAGCTTTTGAATTATGACGAGAACCAGCAGCTCAGTTAGAACACTCAAATGAATTATATCAATTCATAAACTTGTTCGTGTCCAGATTTCATTAGCCACACATTAACAGCATTTTATGTTTATTACTGCTCTGACATAATCTATAAATAACTGAAATGCTAATCATAGTGTTCTGCCGGGCATCATCATTTAATCATAAAGAGATACATTATTATAAACTATAATAGATAATAACAAGTCTGGGTCAATGGCCGCATATTAAAAGATCACAATTATATCCTATAAGGGTATGTACCTCATACATTTGGTGACACATAGGTCCATATCTAATCACTTGCAAATGTTTCCCCTCTGACATACTTATAGTACAAGGTGACACAATTAAGAAAATATGCTTGTAAAACAGTAGAATCTTTGAACATCAAAGTAAACAGAGAACAATTAATAGTGGGAGAAAACATCTTCTTGACAATGCCAATTCAATTAACTCCTTATTGGTAGGTTAGTTTTTCAGCAGAAAATAAATTCCTGTTCCTAACATCTGGCAGAATCAAAATCAATTTTCTTTAAAAAAAAAAAAGAGGATATGTCATTAATAAAAATGTTACTATTAAGTAAAATCAAAATTCAGTTACAATTGAGCTAAAAATTGTAAAACAAAGCCTAACCACACTGATTATATCTTCTCCGGGTCCTATTAATGGTTTATTACAAACTGTAATACAGTAATCTTATATCCCATTACCAAATAATTTCATGTAGGAATATTCACACTTCCTGAAGAGAGGTAATAACTTTCAAACTCAGCAACACTGCCAATTTTGAATGGCTCTGCTGTTACTGTTCCTGCTACGAAGCTGTCATCACTGTTGTGTTTTGACTGGTTGATGACAGAGCACTGATCAAGTTTGGATATTGATTTAACAAGATGATGGGGTCATTACCTTTGTCACTTATGTGATTCCCGTGTTTTTGCTTCAGGAAAATATCCTGATGAAATACCAGCTGCTACACAAATAATTTCTAAACCAGGTTATCAGCCAAAAGAGTTTTGAATGAGAAATGAGGCTGACCCAGAGTCCAAGAATTAATGATGGATTATTAAACCAAAGTTATTTTATACCAAGAATTAGCCACTAATTTAAAGCCTTAGCTGAACAGGACGTGGAGATGGAGTCTGTCATTGCCAGCGCTTGCACCTCAGAGCTCAGGGTGAATTGAGGGAGATAAAGAAAGGAATGTAAAACACTATGGAAACCAACCTCTGGAGACTTAATATTCTGATCAGCTCACCTCCGAACATCTGGCTCTTAAATGTTCAAGCACAAAAACAAGAGAGCTAATGAAAGCAGCACATATTATCTCTCCCATCAATGTACCTCACAAACACCTGCTAAAATTAAAACAAATTGAATCTTGATTGCTGATTAAGTACCCCTTCTTTAGCTAGATATTCTGTCATTATTTGCCCTGGCGCACAATGCATAAACTGATGAATGGCGAGTGGTGGGCTGCGGCAGCAAAGGTGGATAAAAGGCGATTCAAAGTAGATGAATATAAATGGAAGCGGATTAACTTTGTGTACTCTAACCCTGCAAAAAAGTGAGTTTTCACCCCCACCCCCAACCCGAGAATTAAAGTGATAAAACTGTATTTAAAATAGAAAGGTAAGCCAGCCTTTATGTGCAGTATACCCCCCCACCCCTCCATCTCAGCAAAGTTCCTTGTCAGGACTCCCTGCATTTAATTTGCTCGCCCCAGCTTGGTGACCAAGCTTAAAAAAATACCCTTGACCTGTATTTCTGACTGCTCTTTTATTCAGGTCCCATGCTGAAGCAAATGTTTTATTTTGTTTTTCATTTTATTTGTATTTATTTATTTTTGGACTTGCAAATCTTTCCAGACACAGGCTAGTAATACCCAAAACAGAACCTTCCCCAGTCACATTTGGTTTGTCCATATCTGAAACAAACTCTTGTACTGTGGTTGTTGCTTTCTGTATTTTTTTTAAAGTCACACAATTTATTGCCAATAAACCAAGAGACTATTCAGAATGCACACTTCACTTAAAATAAAAATACCCATTTGAGTTTTCATCACACATATATAAATACCTTCCTATGTGAACACTGATGACAGATGTGTGGCTAATCTACCATGTTAACTTCATTTGAGAAATTGTGGTTTTGTTCAAACTTTATTAGCTAAACTAGAATTGATCCTGATAAGTTTTAACTCAATATTTCACCTGGCTCAAGTATATTTCCAGAATCCATACAACTCAACGACTCCACTATATTTATAATACATTCACATACATTTCCTGTGAAAATAATCAACTTGAATTTGCTTCAATGTCTTTTGATTTAAAAAAAAAAAAGTGAGGCGAGAGAGAAATAACAGTGTGTAAATCCTTCTTAACACCACAACCTACACAACCTGGTTTTATTTATTTATTTATTTTGACTGACACAATAAGGTCATAACAGCACATATGTTTGGCATATGCATTTCATCATCTATGTTTATGTTCTCTCCAAAAAGCAGCTTCAAATGATAGGTTACTCCAAGATCTCACAGAGGACATTAAACAAAAGGAAAGAAATGTCCATGAATCACTTATTGTTCCTTGACTTTTTTTTTCTTATTGCATTCTAAATTATTTAAATATACTATTAGGCATCATACTGGAAAAAACAGATGTTTTCTAATTATGAACTGATTTTACAGTGTGATGGTGTCACATATTTAAATTACAAATACACATTTTTAGCATTCCAGCTGTGCTTTACAAGAGTTTAATTTGCTTCTTCTGATATGTCACATTGCACCTGCCTTTTTAAAACTCCTATAAATGTAAAACATTACTCAAACACAATTATTAAGACATGTTGAAGAATTCTAAAGATTCTGAACAGCTTATAGAAGATGAATTTTATATAAAGATTCAATAATGAACCTAGCAAATGTGTATTTGGAGTAACATTTACAAATATTTTTAGAGGAATATGAATTTGGACTGATGATTTGTGTATGTATATAGGGATATGCAGTAGTATGTAGAATTTGATTTTATTTTTATAGCACCTTTCATATTAACTATATCTTTAAGCACAATCATACAAACTTTAGTTTAAAATACCCAGTGTGCACTGACAACATGAAAATAAAAATTATGCTTCTATTAAGAATTTAAAATATTTTCTTGTGTGGGATTGAAGACTATACTTTTCCCAGAGAATGAACAGTATTTAAATTTCTATTTCTATTTTCTTCTAAGCCAACTTTATGGCATGAACAGATTCATCAATCCTTGCATAACAAAAAAATTCTAAAGAACTGAAAATTTACATTAATCTTCACTATCCTACAAAACCAATGACTAAAGAGTCAATAGAGATGGGTCCATATCTTCTGGATTTTCATTACCTCATTGTACAGTAGGGTTTCTTAGGAGCACTTGAGTCCTGAGAGCATTTGACCTATTCAATGACATCACAGTTTAAATTATGCTCTGAATAGTAAAACAAATAAATTCACAAATGCATGTGAATGAATATACATCCAAAGGCAAAAATACCAACAACTAAAATGGATCTTAATATGAGGTTCTAGGAAAAAAAATGAAAATGAACTATAATACTTTATTTCTGGCATTTTCAGAAATATTTTAAACTTAAAAAAAAAGAATTCAGAGAAATCCATCTAGCCATACATATTATATGAATGAATATTCATTTAGACTATACAGATGCCAAGGTGTTTATTTGCTAGTATACTCTCTAGGAATATATTTTGTTTCTGAAATGTTCATATTAAAACTGACTATAAGAGAAAAACTCAAGAGGAAATATGCCAGATATAACTTTTTCACCAAAACTTACTGCCTCAAAAGAGGAAAAAGAAATGGCTTTCCCCAAACACTATTTTGAAGAATTGACATGTTTAAATGATAGTGTGGGGTGTTTTTTCCCCTTTTCCTATTTTTAAAATAACGGCTGAAAATAAACCATTTATAAACCCTTTCAAATCTTAATATGGCTAAATGATTTATTTCTCTAAAAACTGACTTCACTGTCCTCAGAATAAAACAAAGCCAATAAGAATGTATATACTGTGAAACTGCCCCTACCCACCCCAGTGTGAGTAGCTAACATAATGGTGAATTGACTTTTTTTAAAGAGAAGTCTGAGGATTAAATGAGGATGGTAAAAGTATTACGGTAATAAATTTTACTAGCAAACAAATAAAATCACGTTGTAAAACCTTTCCCAAAAAGAGGCTTTAACTGCAATGCATAATCATATATAAAAACCTAAAATGGAAATTTTTATCCATTAAAGTGTGAACAAGCTAATTCAGAATAAATGGTAGGGCATTTGGAACTATAAAGTGTTCAGCCGGCACTCTTATTGAACAAAGACCTTACTTTAATCATAAGGTTATTGACTGCAAAGCAAAGTGTTTCTGCCAAATGCGGAACTTTCAAAATGACTCATCCAAAAGTCTTATTTTCCATAAACTTTAATGGTATGTCATTGTGTCATCAGAGACTGCCTATCTTGACAAGATTTTTTTTTTTTTGAGCCTCCTGGGCCATACACCCTGTACTATAGGCTTAGTAATCTGAGTGACTCCTGAGCAGAAATTCCAGTTTGTTGAACAATCCTCTGGTCCTCAGTCCAAGGCTAAGAGGCCCACTAGTGTGAAGTAGGATAGGTAAGTTGAGAGTGAACTAATCCCTTACTCTCTGGTTATTGTTACTAACCCTTAGCTACACACTACTCTTCAGATCTTCTTCCTGGTTCTGGATTTAGTTCCATGTTTCCTACCAGTTAAGTGTGGCCCATGTCAAGGTTGAAAGACACTAAGTTGCCTCTAGATTTCTACCAAGAAGGGAGTCCAAGCAATGAAATGTAGTGGTCCCAACCGTGCTTTGAAAAGGAGCCCTAGAATGAAGATGTACAAGAGCAGGCAATGTTTAATTATTTCAGGAACTAAAAATTACCGTTAGATTCAGTCTGCCATAAAATGACAGTGACAGACCTCACTCAAGTCGGAAAGTTTCCTGCAGTTGCAGAAGCAGCTGTGCCATTCTGAACAAAGACAAGAATATGAATTCAAAAGCTGCATGCTTGAATGAGAGATATCTTTAAAGATGGCTCCCTTGGGATGCTCAAAACTTGAGCGTTGAAAGACAGTTTTCCTGAAATGCTATTCTCAATACACAGCTGAGACCTCAATGAACAGATGATTTGATTTGGGGAATAAGCAGGTTAATAAATAGAATTGCAAAGATCTTCTATATATCATCAGCTAACCCCAAATCCCAGATTCCTGGCTTCTTAATGCACCTTAGCAATTCCCTTTATACAGCCCTTTTGTTTGTTATGCACAATGAATCCAAGAGATGTTTAATATAAACACAAAAACTGTATCCAATGTTCTCACCTAGATGGTGATGAGATCTGCCCCCCCCCCAACCTCTGGATCTCAGAGAAGCCTGGGGTTTGGTCCACTATTAACCACTTCCTACTGAAGGTCAGTCACTGCTCACTGTCTCATCCTCAGTCTGTGGAGTGCTTCTCTTTATTGACCATCTTGTGCTTCTGTGTTTTTACAGGGGGTACTGACGGATCTGACTTACCCTTCTCTTCATACCCTTGAAATGCAGATGGAAATGAATTGCAATAGCAGTGGAAACCAGAAATATTAATAGATAACCTGATATACTCCAGGAAAAACTTCACTTAATCAGAGAATGAATGGAGCCTTGAGATAAGACAGGGAGTTTAAGGGGGGAGAGTTGGAAGTTCTTCTAGCCTCTACTCTGTTCCCCTTCCCAGCAGCATAAGCTCCTGACCACAGAACCAGGAACTGAGTAGAAACTGCTTTATGAGATAACCAGAGCTAATTCATCATCACTGTGCCACCCTATTCGCAACCTGTCATACTCTTCTGTTAAATGTTTTCTCCTTGGCTATAATTTTAACAAGGCCCCATATGCATAAGTAAAACAGGCATTCACACATTGACTCCAAGACAGAGATGTCTGCTTCGAGAAGACCTTGGAAGAGATGCTGCTTGGACTTTGCAGATTTTACATATTACTTACAGAATGAGAAAATCCACATGAGGCTTTACATGATTCCAAGTGAAACAACAGAATAGAATAGAAAGTCTCTCCCTGGTTCAAAACAATGTCACCTCTTAGATGAGTAGTTGACGTTGACACTGGACATTTAGTGGTTGGTTTAAAACTTGAAAGGAAGATTCTAATAACAACAACAAAAAAAAAAAAAAAAAAAAAAAACAGTGAGAGGTTCCAAGAGGAATTTAATAGGCCAGAAATGGTCCATTTCCAAAACTTGGCCTAGACAAAACACACCTCATTCTTGGATAAACCAACTAACTGCAAAAGAGCGTCCAGCATAAAAGCAAAAGGATAACAGCACACAAGAAGCAAAGAAGAAACACACAGACCACAGCTTTTTTCTTAATTAAATGTGGAAGGTGGGAGAAAACTTATGGACAGTGTTTCTCTCTCTCTCTCTCTCTCTCTCTCACTTTGGTGGTGGGAGGGTGTCTTTGTTTTGGTACTAGGAATTAAACCCAGGGTCACTCTAGCACTCAGCCACATCCCCAGCCCTCTTTATTTTTTAATTTAGGACAGAATCTTGCTAAATTGCATAGTTAACCTTGCTAAGTTGATGAGGCTGGCCTCAAACTTGAATTCCTTCTGCCTCAGCCTCCTAAATCTCTGGGATTACAGGCATGTGCCATGGTATCCAGCGTTGACAGTGTTTGAATAAGATTTCAGACAACTCCCTCAGAAGCAAGAGATGAATGACAAAATTAGCAGCAAGCAAACTGGTCTACAAAAGAATAAGTTGAGATGCATGTGTAGGTGATAAAGAAATGAAGTGATTTAAGGAAAGATTCAAAATAATCTAGAATTCTACTACTATAAATGAATCCACCTTAAAGATGTTGCATAGATTATGCTTAAAAAATTCAATCAGTGACATAGAAGCTCATACAAGGTACACTTACAGAGGGTAGAGGAAAGGAGAACAAAAACAATCAGTTAAAAGAGAAAAGTTCTAAGAAGAAAGAAAATAAAGAGCCCACCTAAAGCAGCTAAACAAAGCAGCAGTTTCAATGACATAATGAGAATTAAAAATTAAAAAAAAAAAAGTAGGTGAAATTTACTATGTAGTTATAATAATAAAAATGAGCAACCAGCTGGACAAGGTGATACATGCTTATAATGCAAGCTACTTGGGAAGCTAAAACAAGAGGATCACAAATTCAAGGTCAGCCTGGGAAACTTAGCAAGACCTTGTTTTTCAACACACACACACACACACACACACACACACATACACACACATACACACACACACACACACAGGAAGGGTAGCAGGAAGATAAAAAATACTAATATCCAATCTATACTGAAAAGAAAGCTTATTTAAAGTGAAAAGACAAGATGGTCTTATATTTCTTGGGCTTCATTAAGTCCTAGGTGTCAATGAAACATCATCTACACAATTTTGTGGGAAAAAGCACAGGACCCAAGAATTCTATATAAAACCAGATGTGGTACATCTACAAAGCCCATAAAGAGATGATCTCAGATACACAAGAGCTCACAAAGTATAAGATCCACACGGCCTTTTCTTAAAAGAAGCTCTTCAAAAGTATTATTCAAGCTAATAGAGAACACAACAAACTGTTTAAAAGGAAAACAGCAAAGTATTATTGCAAAAATCAATTTGGTAAACACAATGTTAAATCCAAAATGTTTAAAGTATATTATGAAAATGAATTAATAGTTTTAAAATACCTTTTAAAATGTGTTCTTGTAAGAGAAACATAGTATTTACAGAAAATCCTTAACGTTTGTGATCTGGATCTAACATTCTAGATTGTATTAACACCCACTGGAAGTGATTTAAAGAAAAGAAAGTAGTAGAAAGAAAGTAATTTCTTGTCTTACACAGTAATTAAACGAAGTCAGATTTTTTTTCTCCCTATAGTGGTAATTAGAGAAATATAGGCTTAAGAAGTTTTATTTCAATATAAAGGTAGTTATGTGTGTTTAAAAAAACACTATAGAACATATAAGTAACTTTGAAAGGAAAAAAAGCTGAAGAAAGGAAAGAAGAAAAAAAGAATCCATAAAGCAAAAGAAATCCAGGAGGCATAGGAACATTATATGCAAATATGAGAAACAATATCCAATATGTTAACTAAGACAAAATATGAACATGCAGCACTATTTTGAAAAGCAAACAAAAAACTTTAATTAGGACAAATAATTTTTAATGTATACTGCTAATAGAAACTTAGCTACCTCAAAAGGACAAAGAAATTGTGAAAAAAATATATATCCTTCAATATTACATGATCACAATAAAAACAAAGCAGCAGTTTCAATGACATAATGAGAATTTAAAATGTAAATGGAATAAAAAATTAGTAGGCGAAATTTACTATGTAGTTATAATAATAAAATAATATAAATAATAAAGTTTATCCTACAAAAAATTAAATACCTAAGTTTATAAAAAAAAACTATTAGTTATGGGTAAGTATAGTGATTAGATTAAACTGAAATAAAGCAGTGATGAGTTAAAAAATTTAAGGAAATGGCAATAGCAAGCTGCCATTTACTGAATGCTTACTATCATGCTATCACAAGCCAGAAATCGCACCAAGTTCTTTGATGAAATTAAATTTTTAATGAAAAAAATAATTTTTTTTTTGAACTGGGGATTGAACTCAGGGGCACTCAACCACTGAGGGACCTCCCCAGCCCTATTTTGTATTTTAATTAGAGACAGGGTCTCACTGAGTTGCTTAGCACCTCAATTTGCTGAGGCTGGCTTTGAACTCATGATCCTCCTGCCTCAGCTTCTCAAGCCACTGGAATTACAGATGTGCATCACCACACCCTCCTTCATTAAATCTTAGTAACTTCTTACTTAAGATGATTATATTGCCCCTCTTGAACTCAGGTGAGACTGTGTAACTCATCAGCCTCACATGATTGGTGGGGCGGCCTGGACAGAGCTCAATTGCAAAGTAGGATTGTTTCCAAGTGGAATTAAAAACAGAGCTCCAGGAGGTGGCCAAATATAAACTAAATATACAAAAAAAATAGTTTTCTTCTATACATACGATAACAAAAAGGAGAAAAAAGAAAAAGAGATGTTCCTAAACATGAAAGAAAAAACTGAAATCCCTAGGGAGAGCTACAATTAAAAAAATACACAAGGACAAATGAAGAATACTACAGTTTTCCTGAAACTCAGAATACATTCATAGATGTGTGGTGTCTATAGTTGGCATATACTCTACGGGGAAGAATAACAATTCTCTATTTTATGGGTTTTGTGCTATTATAATTAAAATCTCTGCATTTTTTCTTAGCTTGCAAAGTGATTTTAGAGCTGGGTTTAAGAATTCTAAAGTCTTCTCTGAACTTGTGTTGTGTGTCTGGTGAGAAAGGAGACTCTATCTACCCTGCCTAGCATTCCAGCCCAGAGGAGGGACTCCGTGGATATTTAATGCATAAAGAATAGCTAGAAAAACTTAGAAAAAATATTCTAATCAGTGTTTCTAACTAAGGGAAACTAATGTTTCTAACATTCTAACTAATGAGTAAAACCTTGCCTTGATAAAAGCTAATATTGAAGATATTAAAAAAATTCAAATTGATAGAAGAAACACACAATGTCTTATGTTTCCAAGGAAACAATTAGAAATAAAAATAATTTATGTAAGGGAATGTTCATTTATGGGTTATTAATAGTAAAAAAAAAGTCCCCTCCTAATGATAAGAGTGGTAAAATTAATTATACCATGTTTGCATGAAGAATAATATACAGTCTTCTAATGTACTATTGACTATATGATTTCTTTTCAGTTTATTCATTTGGAAATACTCATAGAAGAAAAATCAAAATATAAGGGCATAAACTGATCAAGGCCTGATATTAAAAAAACATATAGATCTGAGAAGCAGGGGAGAAAAAATCCCATAAAGAAATATATTAAAACACACTCTAGTTATGTCTGGGTTTAGAAATACTCTTTATATTCTATTTCCTTATTTATATATGTCTGAATTTCTTCATATTTTCTTAAATGAGCTTATTTAACTTTTAGTATAAGAAAAATAATTCACTAAAGACTAGTTTATTCAAGGTAATAGAGCCAGATTACTAAAAGGGAAAATAAATCTGGCCTCACTTTCTATTTTAGTGTCTCCAAATTTCAGAGGATGTCAATTTCCATATGCTGCAAAATCCTAGGAAAAATCTGATTTTCAATCTGTGGATCCAAAATAGGATCTTCCCCCCCAAAGTAATGTTTTCTACAGTCTCTCTTACACTCTTCACCTGAAACTCAAAACACCAAGTTGAAAATATTTGTGTTTAAAGAAAATGTGAGTAATTTAATATAATTTTTTAAAAACATGTATTTTCCTCTCACTGCTTATGCAGTAGATTTAAGGGGAAAAAAAAAAGGTTTCACCAGGACAAAAAGAAGGAAAAAAAAGTCCCTGATGCACAGGGACATTGAGACATCAGAATAAGAAGTGACAACAGTAAAGAACTCCTCAACATGTTTATCAAAATAATGAAAACAAATCATCAATATTACACTTGGAAAAGACAGTATATTTGTGATGACTTTGATGCTTCTTAAGATTAAAAAATTAAGAATATCCAAAATTACTGCAGCGTTTAATGGGGAACAGTACACCTTGCCACCGAGAACTGACCTAAAAATTATTTCACTAGATAAAACTGAATCACCTTTGGAAAACATAGGTCCATTTAAGAAGACAACTGACAAAGTCCCTACTTGTGCCTTGAGTTTAGAGTCAGAGAGGGAACAATTTGAATTATATATTTTAAATATTTATAATAAAAGAGAAACATGTACAAATGATCTCAATAAGGTCTCAGTAACTTTTAATAAGACCATGTTAATCGGCGTATAACTAAATCTTCATTTCAAGGCTTGTAGACAAATCTGGATGCCAGTGAGTTCATTTTAGGAACATATAACTTAACAAGTTGTCAGGTCTAAAATAGCAACATGTATCTTACTCCGGAGTCTTTATTTTTTATTTATTTATTTTTTGTTTTAATTTTTTTCAGTGCTGGGGATTGAACCTAGGGACATGCATGTGCTAGGCAAGCACTGAGCTGTATCTGCAGCTGGAGTTGTTTATTTTTAAAGATGTAGTGGATTTTGAAGCCACTAAGGAGGCCTGGACAAATGTTTTTAGGGACTGATCTAGGTATGCACTCACATGCACAGGAATTATCTTTGAAACAACCCCAAATGGATGGTCTACAATGGGAGATCAAATTTTCACTCAACAGAACTCTGTAGCTTTGAGAGTCTGACATACAAACCTTTAAATAACTTAAAGCCAATAACAGCCACCATACTTATTTAACATGGTAGGTTATATGGCACCTTCTTAGCATGTTAAGTGGATAGTACACTCAGAGTTTGCCACTTTATAATTTGATGTAATTCCACAACAGCCCTGAGACACACAGGAAATATATCATTATGTTTTTGGAGTTATAGTCACCAAAACTCCAAGGAATCCACAATTTATAAGATCATAGTCTCTTATAGATGAGACTAGAACCTGGGTTTGGGGAAATTTCTTCTAGCATTCTTTCCACTAAATCATACAGATTTTCAAGGAAACAAGCTTCCAAATAAGACCCTTCCTTCTCTCCCTTGGGTAACTTTAATAAACTCAGTGTAAAACAAACAACAAATTGGCTGTTCCCAAGCAGATGGTGCTGCTCAGCTGCGGTTAAGCAAGGAGGCCTCCAACACGCCAAAACTTTCACAAACATGCCTTCCTTACTACTCCATCATGTTGGCGAAGGCAAACAACTCATATTCTGCACTCCGTAGCATCATAGCAAGGGCCATGGTCCTACAAACCACCCCAGTGGAGGAGGTATGGTATGGAGGTAGAGATAATGTGCTGCCAGCAAGTTCTGCCCAAAGGCAGAAGTGAGATCTAGACAGAATGGGAAAAGACAACAGGGAGCACCATAGCTCAGCCAAAATGCAATGAAGGTTACATAATTCTGATACAAGATTTTTGTTCTAGAGCTTTTATAAAAATGCAATATTTAATATGTTCTTTGATTCTTGCTTTTATTTTTCTTACAACAAATGAATAAAAATATTATATATATATATATATATATATATATATATATATATTCCTTTTTTTTCATCAAGCACCTTTAGACATCTCCAAAGCTCCACCAATATCCATCTTGCACCAGGCAAACATTATTTATTTTCTATGCTTTGCAGTGAAAATGTTTGGACAATACTGGCAAAGAGGCTGCCCATCAGTCCTTATGACAGTACCAAGGGGATTTTTAACATTCATTCATTCACTAAAAAATTAGATGCATGTGTACTGATCACCTAATATATGCCAGGCATAGTCCTGGGTGCTGGAATATAATAGTCAACAAAATAAAGTACTTTATAGGACAGTAAAAACAGGCACAAATAAGACAGCACTAACGACCAAAAAGCAAATAAAGCAAGGTAGAAAATGAGAAGGCAGCTGAGATGGGTGCTAGTTGAGATGAGGTCCTTGGGGGGAAAGTCCCTGAGCAGAGGCTAGGAGGCAATGTGTTCAGGCAAAAACAGCAGAAAAAGTAGAGTTCCCAAAGTGGAATTTTCTTAAAAAGATAGCAAAGACACCAAGATTGCCAAAGCTGAGAGAACAAGGGAAAGTGTTCAGGGAATAAAATTGGATTGTCAGATCCAAACAGACAGCATCAGAAAAATGTGTACTAAGAGCCTGAGGAGCAAGCTGAGCCAGACACTTTTGGTACAGACACAAGAACCTAGCAAGATCATGCACACCCTGCACCAACTCTGTACACAGGGCTCTGTGTCCACACTGAAAGATCCAGTCTCTCCTCATAGCCCTCTAAGTGCAAGCTTATCCCCCTGGGTGACAGCCACACATCGCATAGCTCCCCAAAAATCTCTACAAGAGAGTGAAGTTCCCACACCCTCCATGATACCATCTTGTGTTCTGAACCTTTCCCACTGTCCCATCTCCATATTGATTTTTTTTTTTTTCACTGAGCCACGTACCCCAGCCCTATTTTGTATTTTATTTAGACAGGGTCTCAGTGAGTTGCTTAGTGCCCCCTTTTTGCTGTGGCTGGCTTTGAACTCAAGATCCTCCTGTCTCAGTCTCCTGAGCCACTGGAATTACAGGCATGCACCACTGCACCGAGCCCCATCTCCATTCTTGTGCATGCCAAACTTTAAAGACCTTAGTTGATTTGCTGTTTGCAAACAAGCCATATCCTCTCCAGCCTTCTTACATGCAGTTCTCTGTGCTCATGGTGCCTTTTCTCCAACCACCCTGAGACCTGCAGAGAGCTATGTATCAAAGTCCTAATCTTTAAGCCCCATTTACACAGACCTGCTCTGGGAAGCCTCCCCCACAGCTCCCGAAAAAATTTTCCCTCTTACCATAGCACTCACCTACTCACTTCCTCTGTCTATGCTTTTCACCAACCTTTACAGACAGATGGTGTGCTGGGATCAAAAGTACGAAAATGAATAAAAGTCATGTTCTAGAAGGGGTTTGTACTCTAGTCAGAGATAATCAAACAACAATATTTTTAATTGCATTAATATAACATGCTGTAACATGAAGTACTATAGGAAGATGAGCTGTTTGTCTTTCCTCCTAGAGGAAAAAAAAATGGAGGGAAAAAAATTGGAGGAAAAAAATGGCAGAGGAGGGATACCATCTGAGTTGGATCCTGAAAGATGGACAGAGTTGCCCTCCTGAATGAGAGAGGGCAGGATACACCCAGAGGAAGCAACAAGAGCCCAGGTGTGAAAATGGAAAAGCAACTGTTCTGAAGAAGAAAGGGTGAGCAGGACAGGATGGCTGAGCTCCAGGGAGAGGTGGGACAGCTCCACATGAGACTGAAAAGGCAAGAAGGTAAAAGGCTCTGAAGGACCCAGAGTCACTGAATGGCAATGACATTTGTCAGAGGCTTGAAACCAGGAAGTGACAACAGCAGATTAGGTGACAATGTGAAGGATGACATGGAGGGGGAGGGGCATGCTTGCAGCATCTATTCAAATTATACTGAAATTAAGGTTTTAAAACTTTTGCTTTGTTTTCACAACCTGATAGAATTCTCAGGAGCCATGACTATATTTCCAATGTGTACAATAGTCATTCAACACCCTTAAGTGAAGTGAATCAATGGATGAATACATGCTAGTATCTCATGGTGGTCTTTTTCTGGGTTTCAATTTGAGGAAACCCAATCCAGAAGTCAAGTTTCCTGAAACTGGGATACCAGGATTATGTTAAAATAATTTCTCTCTCCTCATGTGGACTCAGATGTTCCACATAATTAATTTTTAAAATAGTTTAAGTGTTCATTTCTTAACACCCAAAAATATATATGTAATTTTAATGGAATTCTTTCAAGACACATTGTTTTGTTTTTTGGTTTTTTTTTTTTTTTCTTAATCAGAAGTCACAGAACAGAACTTATCATTTCCTTGGAAGACGACAGCTCATGAACACTGCTGCAGCACGCCAAGACAGCATGGTGACACAGAACAACATCATGGCTTTGAGAGTCGGGGGTACCAGGAAACAATTCTGGGGATACCATGTCCTAGTTTTGACAATTTACCCGAGCTTGAATTTGACCATCTTTAAAATGGGAGTGTCATTACTTTATTTATGGAATTAAGTTAGATGACATATGGAAAAACACCTGACACATAGTAGGTGCTCCAGAGATTACATTCACCAACATTCATGCAGTTGTACATTTTTCACTGTTTTCCATTTTCCTAAATTATCACACAATCAACTGTCATTTCTGATGTCATTTTCTTGCACCTAACAGATTCTTCTTTCCTCAATTCTCCTTTTAATAAGCAATAGCTAATCTTCTTTGCATTATTAACAAAAAATATGTTCTTTAATAAACAGAATAAAGCAACAAGTACTTGAATGCAGGCAGACCCAGGAAGATCACAATTTAGGTAAAAGGGTTTTGTCAAAGTTAACTGAAATGCTCAGAAGCCGAGCTGGCTTACTTTCAAATGCTGTATTTTGCTGTATTTATTCTTACGTTGGTAAGAATACCAGAAGCCTGTTCCCCTTAGGATACCTGAGATGTGATCACGAAGAAAGTAGAAATACAGCAAGGCAGATTGTTTTAAGCAAATCGTCTGTTAAAAATGAGCAAAGAGTTTAAGGTTAAAAAAATATATACAATTGTAATTTGCAATGAAAACTAAAAAATGGAGGTTAAAACAAATGACATGGAAAACTAGAGAGAAGAACAAAGCCCCCAAGACTAAAATAAAAGACTTCAGTCACTGGGTAAGTAAGGGGGAAATGGAGTCCATTGGAAGTAATTTAGTGACTACTTAAGGAATTACAATAAAGGTGACAAAAATCCCAGAATTTGTAAGGCAAATGTAAATATAAATATAAATCAATTACTGGCTTATTATTTCATTAAATTGAAGATGGAAAGGACCAATTCTTAAGTCACAGCGTTTGCCTCCTGGGGTCCTAGATAGCTTTCCCTGTCAAATTAAAATAAAAAAGATAAATAAACATGAGAAATTAAGAATGTCGAAGTGTATGAAGGGAAAAGGAAAGAAGGGGAAAATGATGTTTCACAATTATTATCCAGGCTAAGAGAAACAAAATTACTTGATCATAAATTCAAGATAATCTGGTTTTCTTTATGAGTTCCCATTTTATTAATGAAAGGAAGGTAACACCTTATTGTACCCGGGTGAATTAAAATGCCTATTTGAAGAAGCAATCCTCCATAGGGGTCTTTAATAGAATCTGTGAATGGTTCTAGAGCCAGATAATTTAGCTGTAAAAAGGCAATATTAATATTAACCTCTCCATGTGCACAGACCTACCTTGAGGGGCACAGGGACAGGGAAATGTTAACAGAATGAACCAGGCACATCATTTCCTTTTCTAAAAAAAAAAAAAAAAAAAAAAACTCAACTAATTCAGGGGCAAAAATTGGATAAACCTTTTCTACCAAACTGCTTACAATATGCACTGTTAAACCTTTATTCCTCTTGCTCCTAACAACACTGACCAGCAATTCAGTACTTTCAGGCTGCTAATATTATTTTCTGACTTCATATTCGTGGGGTATGACTTGTAAGGAGTCTAATAGCAAAGCCTTTAATCGAAATAAACAGAATAGAAAATGAACATCCAAATGTAGACCAGTCTCAACAGGAGCTATGACAACACATTTCCAAATTAGATGCAGGTGCTCAGGAGGGTCCCTGAAGAGTATGATTTAATAAAGCTCATATATAGATTAGATAGGTAGGTAGGTATATATACAGGTAGACAGCAAATACATTTTAGTTGAACAATTGGTCAGTTTGTGAAAACCATACACATAATAACAAACAGCTCATCTCTTTGCTCCAGATTTGCAGTGAGCTTTTTATAGAAATGTCAACACATTTCACTCTTGGTAGATCCTGTCACCAATACCATCTTTGCCCTCATCAATATATTCCAGATTATTGCAAAACTCCTAGCATCTCCCAAAACCCTCTCAGTCTATCCTGAGTGGCCCAGCTGTTGCTCATATTGTCCATATCACTCCTCTCTCGAATACCTGCAACTCAGCTGCCATAAATGATCTTTCCTGATAAGAACTCAACCCATAGTTCCAGCCTTCTAACCCATTAATCACCCTCCTACACATGGATTCCTCTAATGTGCATGATGTACTGTTCCCCAAATGCCCTCATGTTCTTCCATCTCTAGTTACATTTTCCCAGTATCTGGATTATCATCTTTATCTGCACCACCACATAGTAAAATACTACTAGTTCTTCAAGTTCTAAATCAAATGCCACCTCTTCCACGATGCTCTCCATTAATTATCCCACAAAAAGGTGGGCTTTCCAACTCCCATAGCTTTTAAAATGATACTTACCAAATTTCACCTTATGCTGCAATTATTTATAAATGTACCTTGTCTATTCCTGCTCTCTCTCTCTCTCTCTCTCTCTCTCTCTCTCTCTCTCACACACACACACACACACACACACACACCATCTCTTGAAAGAAGCAGTATATCTCACAGGAAAAAAAGGAGGCTTCTCAGTTCAACAAATCAAAGTGTGACACCAAGATGTCTTACCAAAGAGCTGGACAAAATTAAACAAGGAATCATTTTTTCCTAAATTGTTTGCTGAACTGTAAAATGGGTGACAAGAGTATGTACTTTAATTCATGCCAGAAAGGTGGAAAACATAATCCATATAGTGCTAGCAGAATGCTAGATACATACTAAATACTCAATAAATGATAGCTTTTATTATTGAAAACAGATATGATTAATACTAATCTGTGTATTTGACAGAGCAAAAAACAATTAGCATGACTTTTACATAGTGAGTATTGGACAAACTCATGCAGAATGGAAGCATGAATGAATGAGTCAGTGACCCAAAGATTGTTTCTGTTCTCACTGAACACTCAAGAATGAGTAGATGGTCAGAAGACTGACTAGAGGTGCGGCCACCACATTCCTCTCCACTTACCACTACCATCTTTAATCCAGGGGCCCTAGAAGAAGAAAAATCAGCAATTGGAACATCCAGCTCATGCGAGTAATGCTGCAGTCCGGAATTATCCAGAACAATTCATCCAAAAGTATTTAAATTTGATTTCTACAATGTAGTTTTGGTATTCATTTTTAATTTGGGAGTGTTTCTTTAGACTTCACCAGCCATCCAGTTAAATTGTTACAAATGACGCTGTGCTTACAACTATTTCTTCTTCCGTTTTTCACAAGAGAAATAGCTCTCCCTCATAAATAGAAACGAGACACCTACTCAGTAGGAGTTATTTTTCGCTTTGGATATTTACTTAGCTGTCTATGCTTTACAACTTCTCAATGTTGTCTGGTAGGTAATTGTAGTAAATTGTAGTCACTTTTCCAGAAGTGACTACTGCAGTATTTGAAGTCCTACATGCTCTTTCAGAGTCTTTTCACTCCCCAAAAAGAGATGGAGTCTATTTCCTCCTCCCTGGGGAGACTTAAGACTGTTCAGATCAATTGAGTGGCTGCAAGGGACAGTATGTGGCTAAGTCAAATCAAGAGAGCTTCTGCCCAGCTGTCTTCCATCAGCCACCTGAAGGTGGCCTACCTGAAGAGGTCCTGTGTAAGTGATCTGGTCAACTAGGCCCAACTAGACTTCCTCCTGCCCTCAGCATCAGCTGAAGAAATATCAGGTAATGTACTTCAAGTGATCCTAGCCCCAGTCCTTCAAGTTTTCCAGACAAGGCCACAGACACTGTGAATGGAGGAAAAGATGTTCCCTTCAAGCTCTGTCTAAATTCCCAACCCATAGGATCTATGAACCTAATAAATAATTGTTTTATGCCAGTGAATTTGGGGATAATTTCTTATGCAGTCATATTAACTGGGACAGTAATTAGGTATCTTGTCTTTTAGGTGTCCAGCTGAGTTGTAGATTTCATAAGCAGGGACAAAAATGAAAGAATATAACATAAATTGAGCAAGTAATTCTAAATCCTTAGTTCAGTTGATCGGTACATCAAAAATACAGCAAGTCCATCCTAGGATAGTCAAAAGCTAGCTGTAATAACCGCAGAAATGAATGAGGAGGCTCCATTCTACATACAGTTCCAGGAAGACAGAAAGAGACAAATGGACAACAGCAGACCACTCAGGAAACTGGCAACACACAGGTTAACCTGGGGCTTATAATCATTTAGCAATTGTCCCAAAAAGTCCACTTTTGTCTTTCCAAAACTTTCAAATACTTTTTTTTTATTGTTGGTTGTTCAAAACATTACATAGTTCTTGATATATCATATTTCACATTTTGATTCAAGTGGGTTATGAACTCCCATTTTACCCCGTATACAGCTTGTAGAATCACATCAGTTACACTTCTATTGATTTACATATTGATATACTCATGTCTGTTGTATTCTGCTGCCTTTCCTATCCTCTACTATCCCCCCTCCCCTCCCCTCTTCTCTCTCTACCCCCACTACTGTAATTCATTCCTCCCCCTTGTATTATTTTTCCCTTTCCCCTCACTTCCTCTTGTATGTAATTTTGTATAACCCTGAGGGTCTCCTTCCATTTCCATTCAATTTCCCTTCTCTCTCCCTTTCCCTCCCACCTCTCCTCCTTGTTTAATATTGGTCTTCTTCTCGTGCTCTTCTTCCCTAGTCTGTTCTTAGTTACTCTCCTTATATCAAAGAAGACATTTGGCATTTGTTTTTTAGGGCTTGGCTAGCTTAGCTTAAATGCCATCCATTTCCCACCAAATTCTATGATTTTGTCATTTTTTAATGCAGAGTAATACTCCACTGTGTATAAATGCCACATTTTTTTTTATCCATTCGTCTATTGAAGGGCATCTAGGTTGGTTCCACAGTCTTGCTATTGTGAATTGTGCTGCTATGAACATCGATGTAGCAGTGTCCCTGTAGCATGCTCTTTTTAGGTCTTTAGGGAATAGACCGAAAAGGGGAATAGCTGGGTCAAATGGTGGTTCCATTCCCAGCTTTCCAAGAAATCTCCATACTGCTTTCCAAATTGGCTGCACCAATTTGCAGTCCCACCAACAATGTACAAGTGTACCCTTTTCCCCACATCCTCGCCAGCACTTATTGTTGTTTGACTTCATAATGGCTGCCAATCTTACTGGAGTGAGATGGTATCTTAGGTTGGTTTTGATTTGCATTTCTCTGACTGCTAGAGATGGTGAGCATTTTTTTCATGTACTTGTTGATTGATTGTATGTCCTCCTCTGAGAAGTGTCTGTTCAAGTCCTTGGCCCATTTGTTGATTGGGTTATTTGTTATCTTATTGTCTAATTTTCTGAGTTCTTTATATACTCTGGATATTAGGGCTCTATCTGAAGTGTGAGGAGTAAAGATTTGTTCCCATGATGTAGGCTCCCTATTTACCTCTCTTATTGTTTATTTTGCTGAGAAAAAACTTTTTAGTTTGAGTAAGTCCCTCAAATACTTTTTAAAGTGGAAAAACAATTAGAATTTTCCCCAATTCTGTCTTGTTTGATTTTCAGCATGAAGTATAATTTTATTATAGCACTTGGAAACTCTTGACTCTTGGCTAAATCTGAGAATATTAGTGACCCATGATAAAAATTGTATGTACATGTAGAAGGAACATTAAAGTCTTATCTTTTACCGTTTCTGTGGACCAGAAGTCCATGAAATATTAGTCCATTTCACAGATGAGATAAGTGAAGGTGATACAGTTTTAAGGAGCAGAGGACTAAAATCCAAACCCACTTTCTTTATCTCCAATTCTTTCTGCTAACTGGCACTACCTCCCAATAGGGGATGGATGACGATTCTATGTAAACAACTACAAAGAATTTTTTAAAATTAAAAATCTAATGTTGGCACATTACTATTAACTAAATTTGAGAGTTTGAGAAAGAAGAAGTAATAATAACTTTCCTATTTTTTCTAATGAGAACTCGAACACAAATGGTGAATGTGAACTTTTCCTTCTCTTAAAGTACAAGGAATATTCCTTTCTTACCAGAAATCTGCAAGAAGGAAATAAAGGGAGGCCTCTTTTGCTTTACCAAAGTGCTGGGAAAAGTTAATCTTCCAAATACCACAGAGAACCACTGGAGAAGGTACTGCCTCTAGAGGGTTTATAGAGAAGGCTATGTGTGAATGTGTGTATATGTGAGTGTGTGTATATGTGTGTGTGACATATCTCTGCCAGTTTTGTCTACATTGTTACCCTGATAATTAAGCCTGAATCTTCTATTTTTGCTCTGTTATGTTTGATATTTTATCTTTTTGTTGTTGTTGGTTTTGGTGGTGGTTGTTTTGTTTTTTGTTTTTGGCATGCAAAAAAGAGAGAAGAAGAGAGAAAAAGGGAGGAGAGAAGAGAGGAAGAGAGAGGAAGGGAGGGGAGGAAAGCCATTAAAGCTGTCCCTGGTCTCCTGTTTTCCCAAGGCTTCATGAAGTTCATTAAGCCCTTACTGACATTTTCATTTACCTTTAGACAATATTTCTCCATGCCTGGGAAAGGGAATATTTGCTGGCTTACTACTGGTTGAATATATACATAAAACTTGTAAATCACAAAGGATCTAAATACTTGCTACACTTTTCCAACACTCTAGACTTGAATAGAAAGAACACTTTAATGGAAAGAGGGAAAAGAAGCCACCATTACAAGTAAATTAAAATCAACCTCCAGGCAAAAGAACTATACCTGCAAAATAACTTCCCCTCCTGTATGAAATTTAGAATAGAGGAACAGAAGGAGCCCATTTCTAAAAGCAGTGGTTTCAAATCCGTTCATTTACCACTCACTAAAATTCAAAAGTCAGTTCATTGTCGAATCCAGTCATTATACACATAATATCAGGCTTGAGCAAATTGAGATTTCTTTTATGAATTTGTTCCTCTATACCGGATAAAAATAGCACTGTGAGAAAAAGCCCCTCGGAAACTTAAGGGATGACAGAATAGCCCAGGAACAGAAGCTTAGATTCTGATGATGCAAATGTATTTCAGGAAACTTCATTTCCACACCAAACCTATTTAACAATTCCTGAACAATTGCACAATTATACTGGAACCCCAATATGTACCAAGTGAGTGAAAGTTGATTAAGCTGAAATTTGTGGCAGATCTCCTGGTATGAAGAGAGAAGAGCCTGATGCCCTGGTTAATTAGAAGACCCACCGTGGAACGGAACAACACAGTGCCAAAGACATGTGCTAAGTTCACGATTTTATCATTAACCCCCTGCACAGTCTATATGCTCAAATAACACACAGGGAAGCCGACCTAGGGCTCCCTGTTCTGAATCTCCCTCACCACCCAGCCTGAAGGTCCATTTTGAAACCTCAAAATCCTACAGAGCTCTCTGGAGCAGTGGGTAGGGTCTGGGCAGGGGTAGCGCTAACCGGTTGCCAGATCTCTGTGACATCTCAATGACTCACCCTGGCAACAGCCTCTAGTAGATTTTTATGGGAATGTTTTCAAAATTCTCCAACGTGTGCATCAGGTTGTTAAGTGAAGCAGTAGGATACATTCTCCCAGCTTCTTAGACAAGGTTAAACCCTCCTGAAAATACTCAGAAGGTGAGTTTGGAATATGGTGGGGAAACTTCTCTTATAATAATCAGATAACCTGTCAGCTCTAATAACAAGCCAGGCATCATTTGCCAGTTGATTAACTCACTTCCTGGAAGGCGCTGACCAGAATTTTTTTTTTTTTCCTCTTCACCAAATAAACAAATCAAGCAGTTTAAACACAGTTAGCCAGCAAATCACATGATTGATTCATATGTTTGGTTAAAGAATTCTGTTCCCTAAATTTAGCAGCTTTATATTGTCAGAGGAAAGGCAAGGAGCAGAGGAGGGATGACTCCAAGGGGGGGGGGATTTCAAATGTATTTTCCTTGAAGTCTTGGTCAACACACAAAAAGAACCTTCCTGTGGGAGAATGGGTCAGTGTGCAGGTATTGCACAGCTCACAGGTCGCTTCGGTTAGGCCTGTTTCCATGGACACAAAGGGGAGGCAGACAGAGACTGTGCAGCCTTTGTTTCCCCCAAGGAGAGGAACACAGATGGGACTCTTCCAGGGTAGCAAGATAGTTTTATTATGAAAATGGCTTTTCTCCATAAAGGTGTTGTAGCGAATTAATGTCAACTGAGTTAAAAATGTCAGAGGAAGTACTCAATACTTCTTTGCTAATACTCTAGTGATGGGAACAGCCTCATCATTCTTTGTGTAAAGATGAAGAACTGATGAAGTAGGAGACACTGCCTTACAGGCTTACAGAGTAAAGTGGTTGGGACCGAGACCCAGGATCCCTTGGTTCTTGACTCAGTCCTCTCTACTAGATATTTCCTAACTCTTCTTTTGATATTAACAACACCTCCAGCAGTCCGAAGAGAGACTCACTGAAACATTCACAGGTCATCAAAGTTTGGTAGGAGAAAGGCTTGGAGTAGACAATCAAGCAGTGATTACTGGCTTCTTCTGAAATTACCAGTGTCTGTGGCCGGCATGTTCCACAGAAAATGGCACATGAGGTTGGCTGTACTAGTTCTTCATGGATTTAATTTGACTCACAAAAGTTGTGATCCCCAAGGGCCTTCTAGCTCGACAAACAAGGGAGATATTAGCCACCATATCCCAGTCCAGGGGTGCTAGTTTTAAGAAACAATTTAGGTATTTTTAAATAAATAAATAAAGCTAGACCCCAGCCGGAAAATACACAAGAGCATTAATCTTGTGGAAGCCACGAGAAATACAAAACACAAAGAGTTTGTCTCTGTTTCGAGCATGCATCCTCAATGTCCTGAACACCAACCAACACGTGTGGTCCACAGAGGCAACAGACTGTTCAGCCTCCATCTTCACCTAAACAGAGCTGCACCTTTGGGTCGGGGCCCTTGTCAGATACCACCTTCTCAGAATTATTCCTGATCATTCTGGTTTACAGAGACCTTTTTTTTTTTTTTTTTTTTTTTTTTTTGCTTTCACTTCTGCAGCTGCCTTTGCCATTAAAGCTCAGGTAACACTCATTTATATGAGTGGGCATCTTGTGTGTTATTATACAGGTGTGTGTGTATCTGAGTTATCACCCAAGGCAGCCTGGAACAAAAACAAAATGAATTTACATCTCAGAGCAAGGCATTCCAAGTTCAGAGGTGGCCTGCCATTGCATGTCCTGAGGCAAGTTGCCCAGCCACTCTATGACTGGGTTTCCTCCCTGGACTGCTGGAGGTATGACTCACCTCCTCCAGTCTGTGGTAGGATTAGAGGTATACCATATCAAGAGGTGGTCCGTGAGCACTGGTTTCTCTCCTTTATCACAGCAAGGAACCCTTGGACTGGGGTTGCATCCTGAATGTCAGGACTGCCCCTAAAAGGCAGTCACTTCAAATATTTGTGGAATTCATATTGGGAATAATAACAAGGAGAATAAAGAGGCAGAAGGCCAAACTAATGAGAGTACCTGAAAGAAACTGATATTTGGACATATGATAATCTTGTTTATCTCAGAAAATAAGAGTAAATGATTCCTGAGAGAACTGAGAGTTCCATGCTGAAGGAGGATTATGGTGCAAGCATTTGACCTGGAGGCTGGGAGGAGTGAGAAGGAGCCAGGGAGAGAGAAAATGTCATGAAACCTGTACCTGGAGAAGGGGCAATGGGAACTTGTGTTTGAATATGAAAAAAATGTTAAAATTGCCCAGGTCTATTGTATGTGCTTTGAAGAGACTTCAACTGGTTATGAAAAAATCTAAAACAGCAAGAGGTGCCCCACTAAAAAAAAAATCATGGGAAATAATTTTTAACACTTACCATCTTTATAACAAAATGATACCTTAGAAGTCCAAAAAGTAGCTAGGGCAGGTCTTGAATCCTTGAAAATTAAAATATACTAATCTTACTATATTTTGCCTAGCAGATTAAAGGTACCAAGAATTGTTTCCAACTCAATGGATAAATGAATATAAAACTTACAAGACACATGCTCTTGTAATTCCTTTTAAATTTTGAAAAAGGGAAGAAGAGTTGAAGAACTTGGAGTGACTCCTAAAATATGTCAATGATGCAGTCAAATAAACAGGACCACCTCATCTCTTTCTGTTGGTTATCATGATCAAGGATATTTGAAATCACTACTGTGTTGTGCTGCATATTTGGGAGTGAGGGAACCAAATTAAGGTGTCCTTGGTTCATTGTGGTTAAATTGCTATTTTAATAAAATATTGAAACTCATCAGTCATAAACTAAATAAATAAATAAAGAGGACTACCTCATCTCTGGACCCCTTCTATGAAATGTGCTGTTTAAACATTCATTGTTCACCTGGACTCCCACAATGACACCCTCTAGGTGTCATTTTGTCACCACCTCTTCCCTTAAAAAAAAAAAAAAAATCACACACTGATAAACACCCATTCAACTCACTCCTAACCATCCTGCATGTTAATTTCTCAACAACACAAATTTAATTCGTCTGAACATTATTCTCCTGTGGTGCTTACCCCTCCATATAAACAAGATGGGGATTCGTTGTCATGGCAACAGAGTGTGACTTTGATCAGCTCCAATGATCATTGGCAGTCACATGCCTTTGATAGATACCAAATTGTGAGTAAGGTTTGATTATCCAATTTTTCAATCCCTCCTTCTACGAGAGGCTACTCCTATGCACCAGAAGGGGTTGAGAAAAAGAAAGGAAACGAAAACAAAAACCCGTAAGACAGCTGCACTTTAGAGACACAGGGAAAATGCTTGGTGAGTGGAAAGTCGGTGAGGAGGTGAGAACCTGGAGAATGACTTCTGCTCACCTTGTGCATAATTCGGGGCATGGCGCCCTGCCCAGCCACTAGGAAGGAGAAGCTGGTTCCCTCTTCTTTTCATGGCAGATGTAGGTGATATTTAAGGTTGTGTGTGCAGGTGTTTTGGGGGTTGATTTGTGTGGGAAGAGGAGAGGTGGTAGCCTGTAGCTTGTCAGAAGAAGAAGAAGAAAAAAAAAAAAATCTGAACAATGTGTTGAAAAAGACTACAGTCTGAGCTGCACAGGACCAGCTGTTTTTGCTAATTAGAATAACAAAAATAGCACATGCTAAAATGTTTTTCTTTTTTTTTTTTCTCAAAAGCAATGAATGCTCTAGGAACTATAAGGAATGAGCTTTAAAATCCATTTAAATGGAGGAACATTTCAGGAACCATATGGGGAAGGAACTAAAAGGGAGAAGGAGAGTAGGGATATAACATTTGATTTTCGGGTGAATTTTTTTTTTTGGAAGGATAATAAATGGGGGCTATTTTTTTCCTTTCCGTAAACATTTAATAGGAAATGTTGCCATCATATCTAGATCTCGCAAAAATGCCAGTGCTTCTATATTTCAGAAGAACCAAGTATGTAAGCACCATGCCCACTCCAAACCCAGGGAGGCCAGGCACCAAAAAGAGCTACATATGTTCTATCATACATATTGCATGTCTCATCTCCTTTGTCACGTTTCCACTGAGGTAGTAAAGAGTGATTCAAAAACTTTGAATATAGGAATAACATTTGTGACAACGAGAACATTCTGGACATCTGCACTGTTAGAGTACTTATAATAAAGTCACATGGCCATGGGGAAATTTCACAGAATTACAATCACAGTAATTTGCCAAGGTGTATAACTAGTTTGTTTTCAGCTGTTCTTCTCATGAATAATTATCAAGCAGGAATATCCTAAAGCTAGCACAAGCTGTCACTTAACCAAAATATTCAATATTTAACATTGAATTTAGAATTTCATAAATGAAAATAATTACTGTAAAAGCAAAATAATATACAGTGTGTCTATTTGCATGCCTAAATGCACACAGCTACATGTTCAAATGCTGCTTCCAAAGCCTCCTTATCAAATGAAAGCATGTCTTGAACATTGAGGAGGAATAGAAGAGATCTAAGCACAAGTAAATCTCAGCCATTTTCAAGTACAGCTTGGTCTTCAGTACTTTTAAGAATTGCCTCTCATTGCAAAGTGGAAAATGAAAACCAGCCTCTGCATATTGATTGTGGCTGATTACAATTGTGTTAGAATCTTTATTAGAGTTTTTCAAATGTTTGGAAACAAATACTATATAATGGTTAACAAGTTATGTTTTTAAATTAATACAAGTGCATCACTAAACATTTTAGCATTAGTCTCTGGAGTGACTATCTCAGTTCACTCTTAAGTACTTTCCCCCCAAAAAAAAATTTACCCCTGCAGTAAAAATATGAGAAGAATGTCATTTCTTGTAATAAGACCACAAAGTTATTAAACTTGGCTTTATATTGATGTGTATGTATATATTTTTATTTCTAGTACCTCTCTAAAAATTATTTGACTAAAGCAAATGGAGATTCAATTCTCAGTTCAGAAACACATAAATGTTTCATATCATCAGTTTATAAGATGGGTACTTTAAGTTGTTCCAGCAAATCTAGTGTGTATTAAGGACTTTTATTGTTTTACTGTTGATTCTTCCATTAGTAGAAAATTTGTCAGTAAGAGTTTAAGAATATATCTATTTTTTTTTCAGTTGAATAAAGGATAAACGATTTGGGGGATGAAACTCAAACATGAGAAGCAAATCTATCTCACTGAATTGTGGGTAATAGGTAGAAATTCCTTTGGGGGATAAATAATATTTTCACTTGAATAACACCATTTGGATCTCTGAATAGATTGCTAGTTTCTCAGAAACTTTAGGGTAATATTTCTACTTTGTCTCTCTTATGATATGTTTTAATCACACCCATATGAAATATATAAAAGAAATATATTCATTGGAAGTAGGACTTATTACAACTATAACAAAGATACAAAATAACTTGTAAATTACTGTGAGTTTTCAGATAGTTACATGATTTTTTTTTCATGAGCAAGAAAGCAGATAATTCTAGTGAAAAGAATATTTGATTGGAAATCACAAAAATAGGATTCATTACTCAGCTATACCTAACAGGGATTCCTCAAGATATGTCAAATTCATTTATGTTTTCATTTTCTCATCACTAGAAATGTGACTCTTTGGCACAATAAGAAAGATAGTACAGGCACAGAAAGAGCATGTTAAAATGGACTGGCTTATTTGATCACAACCCAAACAGGAGTGATAACCCAAAGCAGGCAAAAGGGGGATCTACAGGTGCTGAAAATAGATATGGTTTATTTTTACATACCAATTACTTTGACCATTTTATCACATACAGCTGAACATCAGCAGGTCAGAAAAACTAATCTTCAAACTACGCATTCTTCCTCCTTCATCCTCAATCTTGTAAACCTGCCACTTCTCCATCCCAGATGCTGCTGTTTGACTTCACTCCTCCATCTTGACTGGCAGAAATGATTTTAACCGCTCTAGGATCTGATCTTCCCACCATCTGACTTTCCCCACTCTAGTCCACTATCCAAAAATAAGGGCTTACAAACCTCTTCAGCTTTATTACCTAAATACCACCACCACCTCCAGATCTCATGCTACATTAGTTTATGTTCCAAAGCTTTCCTTTTGCAAAGAATGGCCTGACTGCCCTATCTAGCTTCTGAATATTTGTTGATACCACAAGATTCACTAAAGTTTCATATTCTCTGTGTTGCTTTTCCAGTTTCTCAAGACAAAAAATCATGCTGGACCCTGGTGACCATACACCTTTCACACTTCCTATGTTATAGCCTTCATCACAATATTCTGGAGGAAAAAAAGGGGAGGGTATTAGTTATTTTATTAAGTTCTGAGCATAATTTTTTAAATGTCTGATGTACAGTAGGTGTTAATTTAATTGATCCTTAGAAAAACTGGTGGTAGGGATTGTTGGAATGAGTAAGTGAAAGTACTCCTGACAAATGTACTCATTATAATAATTAAATATAGTTAATGGAAGACTTCTGGTATAAAGTGGCTTCTGGCCACCATCCCCTGGCATTGCCTCTCCCAACTGTCAACAACATACACATGAAAATGGAAAACTTTAACACAGAAAACTGAGAAAGAAGAGCTAGAAATCTGGGAAAAATTTAAAGTGATCATTAGGCCCATGGATCAGGAGTGAGAAAATAGTTAGTCTATCCAGACATCATCTTATAAAACAGAACAGTTCACTTCTTTGGAAGAGCAGTAGTTTTTTGTTTTGTTTTGTTTTCCTGATTCCATGGTCTAATGAACAGCTCAACTCTGAGATTTGGACCCTGATATCATACAGGAAACTGAGCAGCCATTATGTTCAAAATGGGTGCTGGTTTTCAAACAGACCCATATTAAACTTCTTTCCCATCCACTTATAGTTCTATGTTATTCAGATAGAAACAATCCTGGAAAATCATAACTGAGGAAAAAAAAAAAGGCTGAGGGAATAATTACCGCACATTACATCTGGGGAGATAGTATATCCACAAAGGAGGGGAGAAAGCTGACAATGTGATTTACTGGGGCCTGGGTGAGTAGCTCAGTGGTAGGGTGCTTGCCTAGCATGCACAAGACCCTGGAACTGATCTCTGGCACCACAGAAAGGGGGAGGGGGCAGCTGGGGAAGTAGCTCAGTGATAGAGCACCTTACTAGCATGAAGAGGCCCTGGGTTCTATCCAAGTACTGCTCTCACTGAATCTAAAAGGTTGTAGTTTTAATTCAGTCCATCAATTTGGGTAGATAGTTGGGAAGGACAACGGACATATTGGCTTACTGGTTAGTATGTGGAGAAAAGTGCCAAGAGGAAAAACAGAAAACAAAGATTTTGAAGGAGGTTCTCATTGACTGAATGTACAGAAGCATCAAGAAACTGTGGTTCGATATGGCCAAACAAAAAGAAAAAAAACTTCAGAAAGGTGGTACCCTCAGCATTCCATAAAGAAAGACCAATTTGAGGTGAAAAAGACTACTAAAACTAGAATTAAAATTAAAAACTAGAGAAATAAGAAAGCCAGAATATAATGCCTAGTGATAACCATGAAATTATTACACATAAGTGTTAGGACTAAACTTTGTAGTATATTTTCTAACCTGAATGCAAATGTCAATAATTCTTATAAAAGGATAGGTCAGAAGCAAAAAACGATTTTATTATCCATCTGAGTCCAGCATCACATTTATGAATAAATGGAAGGGGGGAGGAATGGAAATACATTTCCTTATGCATAGAGAAAAGGTCTTCTTTTGGTTTTAACTTTAATATCACAAAAAGAGAGGCTAAATGTTTTGAAAAATGAGTTAGAGAACTATCAAGATGCCTACTTTCCTAATCACTAGAGAAGATGAAAGCATAGTCCATTGAAACAAAACAAAACAAAAATCAGGAAAAAGATGTTTTAAAAACACATTGAAAAATGGAAGGAAAGTAAAGAAAACATAAAGAGGGAGATAACCACAAAAATAAAGAGACAAGACTAAATTTATCAGTTTGGAAAAAGTCGGAAATAGCTAGAGGACTACCAGATTGAGTCGGAAGACAAACCCTATGTGCTACTGCTATGATAGCTTTAATTTGGAAGTACATGTATATGTTAAAAATAAAAGAATGAGTAGAGATTTCTCAAGCAAATACGAATTAAATTTAAGTAGAGGTGACAATATTAACTTTGGACAATGTACAATTTAAGATAAAAAGCATGAAATGGGATAAAAGAGAGCTGATCTTATATTGGGGAAAGTTATAACAATGAAGGTATGATAGCAGTGTGAAACTTATTAGTCAAATAATGCAACATTCAGACACATTAAGCCAAAATTGGCAAGGACATAAGAAATGATAATATGGAGAGAAACCAAGGTGTCATGATAGAGTTAAACGCAACTTTCTCAGCCTTGAACAGATCATGAAGAGTTTGAGAACATGGAGAATTCAACTATTATAATTAAAATAATGGTAACATGAGAATTTATTAGTTAATAATGTAGATTGAGCTGTCTAGTCTAAAGGCAGAGTTTCATTTGAAGAAGTCATGTATGAAATTTTTTAAAAATTGGTAAGCTAGTAACTCATGAGGGGAAGCTCAACATATTATCAAATACAGATCAAATCATCTGACTGTATGCCTTGTAACTGCAAATATTTTAATCAAGCCTGAAAGAGTCCCCAATCACTTGAAAATGTGTGTGCATGTGAGTAGATGCCAAGTAAATGCATGAACTAATGAGTTTCAAGCTCACTCTTTAATGAGGTGGAGAGTCATTCAACAAAAGACAAAATTCAGGGATGAAATGAAATTTGAGAAGTTTATGTTTATAATTAGGCTGAACAAAATGTTCACAGTCATAGTCCCTTGAACCACATTTTCCTATGACAGCAATTTCTCTTGTGGTGCTATGAATCTAATGGTAACAATCATGAGAGCCAAGATATGTTGAAGATTTAGTGTGCACCAGACCCTTGTCCAACCCATAAAAATGAGAAGCCAGAATTCCAACCAAGTGGTCTGATCCACATGCTAAGACCCCAGTTCTACTGCCACTCAATCAGTCCTACAATGAAGATGAGGCTTTGTGTGCAGAGAAAACACTTTAAACCTGGCCTCTGTCACACAAAAACTGCAAGGCTCTGAGCAAATCCCTCAAAGCATTAACCGCATGCACCAACAAGGTCAAATAAAAACTGAAGAGCCTAGATAATGTAAAGCAATGAACAGAGAGCCTTATAGAAAGTAGGCCTTCCACACAGAGTAACTACAAGATTCAGGGGGTGGGAGAGGAGAAACAGGAGGAGGAAGATTCTTTTCTATATCACCACCAAGATTATTTCTTTGTTTTCTGGTTTTGACTATATTAGTTTTCTATTGTTGCTATGGCAAATTACCACAAACTCAAGGGCTAAACACAACAACCAAAAAATTGTTGTTCTCTTATAGTTTTGTAGGTCAGAAGTCTGATGCAGGCCTCACCAGGCTAAAATCAAGGTGCATGGAGGGCTCCACCCCTTTCTGAAGCTACCAGAAGAGAACCAGTTTCCTTGTGTTTTCCAGCTTCTGGTTGCCCAGGATCCTTGTCTCTTGCCCAATGTGACTCCTCAGATTTTCTCTTTCCAACCTCCTCTTCTGTCTCCCTCTTTTAAGGACTGATGGTTTTAACGTGGGCTCACTCAGATAATACATAACTTACATGTTTAGTCTGGAGGCTCTACAATAATCTTCCTGTTTCCAGGCCTGGTGACTGCTAGTCTCAATTTCATCTGCAAACTTACTTCTCCTAACGTCCAGGATCTGGGGATGAGAGAACACCTTTCAAGGGACCATTGTTCTGCCCATCACAGGGACATTTCAAGAAAGGTATTCTCCAGGATCTTGAGGCCTATTCAGGGCGATGCTAACTGAGCTCCTATTAACACTATCCATAAGCACAGGAAGAATGAGATACTCACTGTCACAGTGAGTGAATGTGCAGCTATTCCTAGGCTTTATTCTATTCTTTGTCTAATAAATCTACATATGAAAAATGACAGTCATCTTATGAAATGGTGCTGGAGAAAAGCTGAACAGATGCAAAGGAATTATGGATTTTCCACTAGTTCTTTGTGGCCAATACCACAAGAAGAGAAAAGTTTCCAAATAAAGATAATAGAAATATTTTATTCTGTGATACTTAAAAGTCAAAGTATACTTAAGAATTGAAAGATTATCTGTTCAATTAAGGGAAGTTAACACACATATATTTCACCTTAGCTATTTTTCACAACAATACCCTTTTCTGTATCCTTTTCACCTATAATGCCAGTTTATGTATGTTACCTTCTTAATCAAAAGTTACCTGTGAATTCCCATTAAATTTGGAAAAGAGCTAAATAGTTTCAGATCATCACTTGATGTCCAATAATCCTACCCTTATAGAAGGACTCCCATTCCAAACAAATTTCCAACCATAAAGTCCCACAGAGAAATAGGCAAGGTCCATATTCTTTCTGCCTAAAATGTATTTCTCCCTTCCTATGCCACCTAATTACCTCAATTCTATTCCTCAAGACTTCATTTAAATAATCTTGTGTTATTTCCCTGTTAAATCTGCTCACAATATACTTCCTTGCTCTTGCAAAAATCTCAATAACAAAAATCGCCAGTACTTTCCTTTGCCACTGGTCATGGACAAATGTTTACAGCAAGTCTTTTATTACTTTGGTGCATACACACATATGCAGACACTTTCAAAATCTTTGAAATGATTGGCTGATTAGTACATTTAAGTTCAGATGTAGGATATCACAGTGTTGTTTCTGCAAATTTTCTAATCCAGTTCTGATATTCAGGGTTCTTTCCCAATACGTGCTCTGAAAATGTATTTCTAAAAAGTATTATGCAATTTCATAGACCCAAATGAACATTTAAAATGGGATAAATTACAATAAAATAGTGCAGTAGTTTCCTGCCACCAGATCGCAGGGATACTATTATACAAATAAATAAAAGTGGATATGATAAACTGTTTTCAATTATGCACTATTTGGAACTATATTAAGTATTCTAATAAGAGGAGAAAATGGTAATATAAAAATGCTTATGGAGAAATGCAACAGAATAAACATTTAATGAAAGGTTCAGAGGGGAGAAATGTATTCTCTTCCATTCTTTTCCTGAAAAACAAAGCTTCTCAATACAAGAGACCAATTCAAATACAGCCTGAGGACGTCGGAGCACAAAATAAAGAAAACCAACTGCCCAGCAGGTGGGAGTTCCTGCACAAGTCACTGAACCTCTCTATGGCTCAGTTTACACACCTGTAAAACACAAAATCGTGGAGTACATGATTTCATAATTTCTAGGATAATTTGATGTAAGCCAACCATCTATCTAGGTAAATGCCATAGTTCATAAATCATGTCAAGTAAACTTTATCTTTTTAACAAAACATCATTGTAATACACATAAATGTTATTCAGATATAGGATTTACCTTTAAGTTTATTCCAATTTAATCATAGTAAAAACTTACTTTTGACATAAAGGAACAAAATGTAGCAATCGTTCTTTTAAAAATACAACACGACTGTAATTTTAAAATAAACATCCTGAGTTTATTATATTAAGCATCACTGAAATGTTCCCTTTTAATTCTATGTGGCTACTGTAACTGCTCAATAGACCCCTGCTTTCATAAAACAACACACTTTCACATAATTTTCCCCACGTGATCTTTATAATTGTGACATAGTTACTGAATTAAAACACTTGGATGTGAACATGAGCATTTTAGCAGCTTTTCCTATTTATTCAAATAGGTTTGCCAACCACATATTATTCAAAAGATTTGTCAACCACATATTATACACATACTAAAGAATCTTTTCTTTGTACCACAAGGTGGCATCTTCTTATTTTGGTATAAACCTCTGAATATTTACATAATTTGAATAATTCCATACACCTGAACTATTCAAAAAATTTTTTAAGACAACATTTAACAGCTGTGCAAATATACGGTGATTCTGTGAGATAATGTGAGTTGTACTTGTGGATGTTTATGTTGCTGGAAAATTCAGAATATTGAATCTTTAACAGAATGATGAGCTGTTCACACTGAAAAGTCAATAAACACTGTCCTCTAAATGTTAAGCTTGTGGAGATCAGTGATACAAAGCAGGTGCTGTACAATATATGTCATTAATTGGAAGTTTCCTTAGAAATAACCAAAAAATATGGGACGGACCAAGCATACATGAGTTTGCTAAAGGATTGTAGAACCCAGATTAAATAAGTAACACACATTTACCCAAAGTCTACTCTGAGCCTGACACTATGCTAGGCACTTTTACATATATTTTAGTTACATTCAAGAGAACATATTTCCAAATATACTCAATCTAAACCCAAATGCAGTAATCTAGTGATTCTCAAGCTTTAATGGCAATATAAAACTTCTGGGGAGCTCAAAAAAGTATAAAATACTAAGCCCAATTTCCTAGAAATCTTGTCTAAAACAGTGTAATTTACAATTAAAAAAATAAAAAAACAAATTTTAATGAAGAATTCTGCCTCATTCAAAATCAACTTTGAGATTTTCCTGAAACGGTAATCTCAGAAAGACCCCCTAATCTAAAATAAATAGGCAAGCATATGAAATGTAATGGCAAATTATTAAGCCCTGTGTACTTCTGACAATCACAAAAAAATCATAGGTAAATGGCTCACTTGAAATTTCACATCACTGTTTTCTGCCCCACATTTAGTGATGATAAGAGTGATAAGAGTTTTTAAGATAGGGAAAACAAAAAATAGACAGGCTAAGAATCATCTCATTCAACGTATTTGCTTATTAATGATTTATCCAATAATTTGGCGTTGTGTAAAATACAAATAGAAGACATATCCTATGGGGTCAAAAAAGTACAGAGACAGTTAAAATTCAACCACAGATGATACGTGTTAATGTGTCATGTCATAACCTCCTGACTCAAACCAGTCACTAGTAACAAGATTTGGTCACTGGAAGAATATGTCCATGGACAAGAGGCAGTCTGTTGTGATTTATTTATGACACATAAATACCTACTCTGTATTTAAAACACTGCAGTCCAGTATCACTTGAGCTAGAGTGAGCCTTGATAAAAGATGCAGTCATTGTCAATTTCCATGTCTACAAAATACTGTGACTAGTGACATCACAGAGCCATGCTGGAAATCGTTCCCAGGATCCTGATTGTCATTCTGTAGGCATTGTCTCTTGCATGCCTGCATACATCTTACATGTGGAAACCTCAGGCAATTGTTATATCTCATCCTGCTTTTAGAACAATGTGGCAGAACCATTGTCATCTTGGGTCTACTGAGTCTTTATAGGGCTTATCAGAAGTGAAATTTATAACTGGCTCATTCCTAACATTTTAAATATTCTGCTTGTCGTCTCTCTCAGGAATAAAGGTGAACTGAAAGGTCACATTTTAAACAAAATTATACTCTGAAAAATAATCCCTACCTCACACCACATTTAAAATTGAATTTCAAACCTAGAGAGGGAAAGGGGAAGGAAGGAACTTTAATGGCACTAGAAGAGGTATTATTCTAGAATAGGAGAAGCTGGAAGGTCTGACCCCAAATCATCACATAATGGAAAAAAACAGAATGGGCTACTCAGAATTAAAGATTTAAAACGTTAAGTATTTCAAAAAATGTTAAACAAAATTGAAAAACAAATATTAAACTAGGGAAAATATCTGTAAATAAAGGATAAACAAAATTATATATATATCATACATATGTACATACATAAAAATTGCATACAATTTTTAGAAAAAGAAAACAGCAAGCATTTTGTTGGAAATTGGACAAAGTGAACGATTTACAAAGAACTACAAATATCAGTAGACAAGATATTCATTCAACATCAATAGAAATCAAAGAAATTCAAATGAAAACAACAAGAAGTCTTTTTATCTTGCAGATTGGATTTTTTCTAACACCTTATATTATAGGGGAGAGAGGAATCAGACCTCTGGAATATTGCCTTTGGGAATATAAACTGATACATTTCTGGAAGGCAATTTAGCAGTGAAGACAGAAGTTTTAAGATGTGAATATTTTTAACTAACAAATGTGCATGCAGTAATATATTCAAAAGATAAGTGTGAAAAGATACAATGTCCTTATAAAATTAAAAACCTAAGGATTCAACAAACCCTTCAACTCATTATATTGCAAGTATTAAATGAGTTGCAAAAGAAATCATTTTAATGAAGTGAGAAGGTATGTAATACTCTTAAGTGAATAAAGTGTTTTAAAATAGGATAAACACTTTATTCTCAAGAAAAGCTATATATACATTAGAGGAAGACTCTAGGGATAGACATTAAAACAGTAGCAGAGGTCACTTGAAGGAGCTTGATTACAAGTGCCTTTCTAATATCCACTTTCAGTTCATCTCTATTTTCTAAAATTTCCATAATGAATCTGATGGTTCATTTTTGTGTCAACTCAGCTGGGCTATGATTCCCAGTTGTTTGGTCAAATGCCAGTTTAAATGAAGGCATTTTACAGATGTGATTAACATTTACCATCAGCAGACTTTTCTCCTTACCGTGGGTGGGCCTCATCCAATCAGTTGAAAGCCAAAGAGCAAAGACTGAGGTTTCCCAGGGCAGTAGGAATTTTGTTTCATGAAACTGCCTGAGTTTCCATCTGTTTGATATGTCCTTGAATTTTGAACTCACTAAAGTTTGTCTGTCTGTCTCTCGTCCTCTCTCACCTACTGGTTTTGGCATAAGGAAAAAAAAATTAGGGAGATATTTATAAAAATTAAATCATAAGTTGGGAATAAGAAAAAAACATAGCAGATTCTCCTGAAGACTAAGCAACATGGTTGAGAAAAAATGATCCTGTTTCTCTACTTATTATTTAAGGGTCACTGGCTATCATGCCTGAGGTGGACAAAAATGTGGAGAAAAGCATTATTCCAACCTTGCAAAATCACATCCCTGCCATCGCTATTATGTGAGATGATGAAATTTGTCACTTGTCTGCTATTTACAGGTGAAATTTTAATAATTTATAGCACATAACCATTTGTTGTAAGATAAACTGCAGTCCTGAAGGTATTTTACTTGAAAAATAAGAAACATTTTCCATTTTGTTGCCTTTTCATATCAATATCTGCTAGTCTATCATGCTAATTAATAAATGTAGCAGGCAGAGTCAGTCTCAGGCTTTTTTTCTAATTTTGTTTAATTTATCAAATGGAAAATAATCTAGCAAAGAGTCATTAATTTAATTTCTTCTGAGAGGGAATCATTACCAGATATGTTAAATTTTCAACAATGCAGCTTCAAAACAGCTGTAGCCATGGAAAATTTTTATAGTTTTAATTGAACATCTGTGCATTTTAATTGATTAATTTGAAGAAAATACAGGAAAAAAAAGAAAGAACAGTAGGTAAAATGAATTTAATAAACCACTTTTTTTGTTTTCTCTGCTTCTTAGTTAATGATTTTTCAGTATAAACAAAACAAGAAATTATCAGACAACATTAAATAATTCCCATGGCTATAAATACACCCAAATTGATTTAGTGGAGTGGACAAGTTTTTTATAACAGGATTGTTTTCAATCAAAAATATACACAGGGCTACATAAGTGAGCAGATACAGTATTTATTCAGATCCCTATGTCTGTGAAAAATGTCAGTGCAATTCACTGAGGACAACATTCCAAATATTGTAAAAATAGTCCAATGCCCCAACCACCTTAACGGCCACCAACAGGAACATATGGGTACATAAAGCTAAATGTATTTCTGTAATTTTTTTTCGATTCCCAAAAGATCAGCCCTCCAAGTATTTTTCTTCTCTTTTAAATCCATCCTTTTCTTATCAAGTCACATTTTCTTAATAGCTCACCAATTGCATTATCAAAACTTAATTGTCACAGGGCATGGCAAGAGTCCCAGATATTCATATTCTCATTCTCTTCCTCCCCCCACCCCCATATTTGGAGACAATGTGATTCCAGAACAATATATTAGCTATAAAAAGAACTATGAAAAACCTGTCAAGGAACGGGAGTAAAATAGCCGTGTGACTCTCATAGACACTGAGTCATCTCAAAAACCAGGGAGAGTTTGCTTCATTATCGTGGCTATTAACTGGTAAACACTGTCTATTTTTAAAGAAAGATCTAAAGATATTTCAATCAATACCAATCAAAAATGAGGGAAAGGATGAATGAATAGTAGGAAAGCTCAGACAAGGGACAGAGGAACACCGTTGAGATGGAGGAAAAATTAAAAAAAAAAAAAAAAAGCAAATGTCTCCTTTAGTTAAGAGACAAGTATTAATAATGTGGCACAACCCTGAATAAAAATAATCATGAGTAGTAAAATCCGATGGTGCCACTCAGAAATTGATCAATTTTAAACTTTTGTTAGTGTCTGTTCTTTCTGTATTAAAACAATTTGCAGAACAGGCTGTGGAAGGTGCATTGCAAGTTTCCAGGTAGCATAGTGAGACCCTGTCTCAAAAATAAAAAGGATCTGGGGATATAGATCACTGGTACAGCAGCCTGGGTTCAATCTCCTCAGTACTGGGAGGAAAACAAAAACAAACAACAACAACAAAACACCAGAATTTGCAAAGGGAAATTAGTTCATTCTAGAAACTGGTCTCTTCCCTAAGTCCTTGTTTAAACCACAGGAGCAGCTGTGGTGGGGCAGCACAGTGTCTGACTTACAGAAGTCACTCATTTAATGTTGGAAGGTTCTGGAGGGCTTTCCATTTAGAAAGTGAATGTAGTAATGTAGATTAGTCTTGTATGTCCACTTATCAAGGCAATAAAGGGCAGGTATCTGGCAACTTGTTCTGAGCTATTGATTCTCTATTTGTGTGAATATAATATAAGAGTATTTACTTGATAATACTTTGTCACTCCCTAACATGCAAGCAAGTGACTTCCTTCTGTCAAACTGATCTCCTTGCAATGGCTACATCTATGCAAATCTCACCCATCCTGAATAACACTTTCCATTCCTAGCATTTTTATAATCTAAAATATCTTACTAATTCTCACCACAAATTTGTAAGACATTCCAATTAGTAAGCTATTTATTTCAAATTGGTAGGGACAGATAGTATAGGTAGGCAGGTATTTAAGGTATTTTTTTAAAGATAATTTTTATCTGCAACAAGAAAAGAATATTCACTAGAATTTCATTCGAAGTGAATAAAATATTGATTGAAAGTAAATTTCTGATAAAATTAGGAGATAACTAAATGCTCAAAGCTGGCAGCTATGGTGGGGGTGGGCAGTGAAGCACTAGGCTTTGGGTCCCAACTGTCCTATACTATATGGAACAGCTGACTTAGATTCAGAAGCATGAAGTTTCAGAGAAAGAAAGGCAAAGAATCCTACTAAAGGTGATTATTGACTCTCCCAGAAGGTGCAATTGATCTCCAAAAGTCAAAAGAGTTGACATCACTGGGTTATGTAGCTATGGATCAAACACCAAATTTCAGATTTGAAGAGTACTTGGCTGGAAGAATATAGAGGGAATTTAACCTTCAAAAAAGTAGTTAACCTTTAAGACCCTTTCCAAAGTGGAAGACTTATGCTTTTACGATTATGTATGTAGTGGAGAGAAATGATTAGCAAATTAGCAAATTAGCCTTCTAATTATACTTCAGGTCTCTGAACTAATTGCTAAGTAAATCCATATGCTTAAGATCAAGGCTGGTGATTTTATATAAAGGTCCTCCATTGTTTTGCCTTCTGGTTCTAGAACAAAATCTTACTGTGTGCAAATACTTGTGTTCTTCATAGGTGTGACTATCAGAATTTCATCAAGGACATGTAGCACAATAATGTAATTAGAACCTGTCACCTTATTTAGCTCTAGAATAGAAACAAAGTGGTCCAAGGTCCCTGAGAGAATTTTGGTAATCAGGATAGCCAGCCCACATTTTTAGGTTCAGAAAGCTATATGCAGTACATCCAAATATTTACACTGACCCTATCTATTTTAATTTCATCTTCCCCATTGGTATCATGTTTATTTATTTTTCACAAAATTTGGATGTTTTTTGTCAAAAAAAAGAGGAATGTAGTATAAAGAAGAGAATAATAATAAAATAAAGTAGCAAGTACACAATATTAGGCTAAATTATTAAACAAAGTAGTGAGAAAATTGGAGAAATATTAAGAAAGAAATTGTGTTACATCCTCACCATTATGAATACTGGGAATATGTAAAACACTGTCATTAGTGTTGGTGAAACAAGAATGTCAGCCTCAGATGTCATTAAGAGCTAGAATTTCTTTCAACATCACATAGTCATTGTTATCACACTGAGATAATATGATTTTAGTGAAGAGCAAAGAGATAGGGCATGCTCTTTAGCATGCACAGCAGTTTTGTTCATATTAAATAATTTAGACCAGAAATTTTGAAATACTGAAAATAGCTCATGTATTTCCAGTATGCTTTTTTATGTATCAGAAACCTCAAGATTTAAACAATAGCTATAGTTTTGGCCACTCTTTCACTTATTTTTAATTGATTAAGATTTTAAACTCAAATATTTAAAAAGAAGAAAAAGGAACTCTACAAGAAAAGACATAATGAGACTTCCAATTCCATCAGTTTGACAGACAAGATAACCCAAAATTTCTCTCTGCTAAAAATGTCTAGAAATGCTGGATAAAACATAGCAAACATCTTAATATATAACTCAGTAAGAAAATCAACTAAATTCCAAGAGCCAGCACTGAAGAAATAACTGAAAACCACAGCAAAAATCTTGCGCATTACCCTAGGAAGAGTTTCATGGAACTGTGCATTTGAGCTCTTCATTGTTAATCCAGGAACTTTGTTTTGACCACTCTCAGAAAGAGTCCTAAACTTCAGAAGAAAAAGACTGGAACAGAGGCAACCTCTGCCCTGTACCATAATGAAAATCAGACCTTCAGTAGAGGATCAGAAAAAAATCTGCTAACTGATACAAGAAGATAAAACTTCTTTCTGAGCTCAGATGGAGGGGGTGGGGGTGGGGTTAAAAAAAAACATTTAAAAAATTCTCTGGAGAAGTATGGTGAAATAATGTGGTATGATTTGGGTCCCATGATTTTGGAATTCCTAAACCATGAAATTAGCAAATAACTCTGCACAGATCAGGCTGTACCTTGGGACATTTAGCAGAAATGATGCAAAAAATGTTCTGTAGACATAGTCTCAATCCAGATTGCAAAGGATTACTGAGATAGGGCTAAATTAAGAATAAGAGCTCATTTTTTATCATTATAAAACACTTATGAAAATAAGAATTTGAGCCCAGTGCAGTGGTAATCCCAGCAATTTAGGAGGCTGAGGCAGGAAGATGGCAAGTTCAAGGCCAGTCTGGGTAATTTAGTGATACACTGTCACAAAAAAAAAAAAAAAAAAAAAGATGGGGATGAAGCTCAGTGATAGAGTGCCCCTGGGTTCAATCCCCCAAATACTGAAGGAAAAACAAAAGATGAAAGAAAAAGAAAATAAGAATTCAATATAATTGTCAACTAATTGTCAGCAGATGCAAGAAAAAGCAGGAGTAACCTTTCAAGAACTTCAGATAAATAGCTTTAGATGAAATAGCTGATAGAAATAAATACAAGTTTTACTTATGTCATGGGTTAATATATATAGCTTCTGTAAAACTCCACAAAGAAAAATAGTAGTTTGCCATTTAGGATGGGTAGGATAATTTGCTTAAATTTATTGTTGACATTAAGTTTTTGTTGTTGTTGTTTTTGAGGGAGAGTGTTCTTTTGGTTTTTGTTTTGTTTTGGTAGCAGGGATTGAACCCAGATGCACTTAACCACTGAGTCACATCCCTAGCCCTTTTTTGTTGTTGTTGTTATGTATGACAGAAGAATGTATTACAATTCATATTACACATATAGAGCACAATTTTTCATATCTCTGGTTGTACAGTCACATCCTTTGTGTCTTCATACATGTACTTAGGATAATGATGTCCATCTCATTCCACTGGTTTTTCCTACCCCCATCCCCCTCCCTTCCTTTGGGTATAGACCAAGGAGTGGAATAGCTGGGTCACATTGTAGTTACATTCCCAGTTTTCCAAGGAATCTCCATGTTCCTTTCCATATTGGCTGCACCAATTTGCAGTCCCACCAGCAATGTATGAGTGTGCCAAATAATTAAAAGGCAGAAACTGTCAGGGTGAACTGTAACCAAGGCATACAAATACATATACATACAATATGCTCTAAATGTAAGAAAAGGATGAAAAAATTATGTCAGGCAAATAATAAGTAGAAGGAAGTTGGTGTAGCTATAATAATATCAGGCAAAATAGATTTCAAATCATACAGGGGGACATTTAAAAATAAACAAAGGCACAATTTATCAGAAAGATATGACAACTATAAATGTTTATGTACCTAATAACAGAGCTATAAATGCCCAAAACTAAAACTGACAGAAATAGAAGAATAGAAAAATGGAGGGTCCTACTTGCAGATGTTGACACACATCTTTCAAAAAATTAAGAAAACAAGTAGACAAAATTCAGTAGAGATATAGAATACTTCCACAGCTGTCCTAAATGATGTTTATAAAATAGTACATTCCACAAAACTACAAAATATACATTCTTTCGAAGTATGCAACAGGCCATAAATAAATCCAAATGAATTTTAAAGTATTAAATTTATTTATAAAATACTATTTTCCAACGATAATGGAATTGTAATCTGGAATCAATAAGAATAATGTAGCTGAAAAACTCCCAAACATTTGAAATTTAAATAGCCACTTATTTAAACTATGTTTGAAAGAAGAGATTATAGAGAAATCAGAAAATATTCAACCTGCTATTAAGGATTATTCAACATACCAACAATTGTTGGATGCAGACAAGGTATTAGTTAAAGTGAAAAATATAGATTTATATGTATATATTAGAAAAAGGCAAAAAGTTATAAAATCAGTGATCTAAGTTTCTATGAAGAAGATGGATGGTAATAAAAACAATAAAAGCAGAAAAATTAGGAAACAAGCAAAATAAAAAATAAACAAGAACAGATTTTGGTTTTTAAAAGATTAATAAAATTGGTAAACTTGAATCAAAACTTATCAAGAAACTGAGATAATGGAAGTTAAAAATGTTGGACATCAAAGTGGGGCTATCACTACAGATCCCACAGACAATAACAGGATATTAAGAAAATCTTATGTACAAATATAAATGTAAATGTTTATATTTATGAGCATGAGAAATGAATTATTTATTAATTTGCCAAAATGACACAGAAGAAATAGAAAATCAGCAGAGATACTTTATTAATTAATTAAAGTTAACTTACTATTGAAACTTTCCCACAAAGAAAATTCCAAACCCAGCGAGTTTCACTGGTGAGTACTATCAAACATCTAAAAGAGAAATTAAAACTATCTTATAAAAATGCTGTGTAAAAATTAAAGAAAGAGGATAACTCTTTAACTTATCTCATGAGCCACCTTAACTCCAATATCAAAACCTGGCAAGGTTATTTCCAGGAAAAAGCAATCAATTAATCAATCAAATAGCAAAACCAAAAACTATACACTGATACTACTTATGAATATAGACACAAATATCCATAACAAATCCAGACTATATTTGGAAAGATAATCATAACCAAGTATTATAAATAATATATCCAAGTTGATTTCATATTTGAAAATAAGTCAGTGAACTGTATTAACCCATTAAGTCCAAGTTTTCAATTCTATGAACATACTATTTCAAAGTTACCATAAGTGGCATATTTGTTGCTCAGTTTAAGTTTTTAGGAGTGTTCCACATCTGGGATGATGGGACAAAATGGACTCAGTTGACAGAATAAGGTAGAAAAACCACAGGATCTTCCCAACAGATATGGGGGATAGGGAGAATGGCAAAATGTCAAATTCATTCATGATTAAAAAAAAGAAAGAAGGAAAAAGAAAAGAAATACAGCTAGAAAGAGGAGGGACTCCCTCAATCTGATGGACAGAATCAACTGAAATCTCTCAATTAGCATAATATTTGCTGGTACAATTGAACACTTTCCCCAAGACTGAGAGCCAGTCTTCTGCTGGTTCTTCTGCTTTCAGCACTTCATTTCACCAGAGGTTCTCTGGGGTGCAATAAGACAAGAGGGAATGAAAAACTCCAAAATTGGAAAGAAATGAATAAAATGATGTAAAATGATGTTAATCCAGAAAAAACAACTACATACATAGGAAAATCCTAAAGATTCTGCCCAAGAAAAGCTAATAAATAAGCTTATCAAGGAATTAGCATATAATTTTAAAGATTAATTATATTTTATATACATTCAGCAAACACAAAAAAATCGATTTAAAAAAAAAGAATGCAGCTTCCAATAACAATATTAATGATTTCCCTAGGATTACTTCTCACATCAACCACCTTCCACAGGCCTTTGTTTCTGTTTTTGGTATCAACATAGAAAACTAATATTAAAATATGCATTACAGTATAAACAGAAGCCTGGGATTACAAACATACAGAAAAATATTAGAAATTACAGATTAGTTGGTTTTTTTTCATCTTGCTCAATTATATCTTCCCATTTCCAAATACCACCATAACTAAGAAAGTAGTTGTCAACCTTCAAAATTATATTCAGGAAAACTGCCAAGTAATTTCACTATTCATGATGAGACAATTTAGAAAAAAAAATTGACTAATGTCTCAAGATTTAATATGTCAACTTACACATTTAAATAACATGACCGTCAATAGGTCATGGTGTTGAATACTATAAATAACTTGATCATGCTTCTGAGAACAACAAGTTCATTAGAAGATCTTTTGGTAAATCAATATTAGATAAAATTCAAAAATGTTCATCAAGGTGTGAAAATATTTTGTATCTTTTCATTGAATATCTATTATATAGAAGAATTCTAAAAGAGGAGAAAAACACTTAAGTCTATTGCAGGCCAGACTTATCACAAATAGTTGCCAGGTTTCATATCTTTTATTCCCCACAAAGGTGCAAGCAGATGCTAATGTAGTCTCCGCTCTCAAACAGGAAAACTGAGCCACGCAAGAGCAAAGCAAGTAGGGTGAAATGCCAAAGCAGTGGGTAGCAGTGGCAGCATTCACTAGTGAACATGATCCCAGTCTAGCCTAGTCTTAGCCAATATGCAGACCACAGTGCTCAGGGGTAAACCAGATCAGAATATTTCTGTCCTCAGGAAGCTCACAGGTTAATAATGGAATGCTGAAAATAAACAAATAATGAAGAAGGTAATCAGACAGCAATAAGCTTTGAGGAAAATACAGTGCAGGGATAGGAGAAACCTAGGTGAGGTCCACCTAGGGAAAACCTCTGTGAGATGGCATTTCAGGGATCTAAATGACAAGCAGCAGCCAGTCCTGTAAAAACCTAGGGAAAGAGGGTTCCAAGTAGGCAATGTATCTATGCAAAGACCTGGGTGAGAGCAACCTGAGTGTCTGCAATACAGGATCGAGGGTACCTAGGAGAAGATTTTGGAAAAGTAAGACCTCATCGTACATGATGAAAACTCTGGTGTTTATCCTAATTATGATGGAAGCCATTTGTGTTTTTCTAATATTCCTTTTGGTGTTGTATGGGGCATGGGTTGTAAGCAAAACAAGAGAAGCAGCAGCAGGAGGCTCTTTGCAGTGCTACAAGCAAGAGTGGCGGGTGGCTTAGGCACAGAGGCTACAATGGAGAAAGAAGCAGACAAACTGAAATACATTCAAGAGAGATACTCAGCTGGACTTTCCAATGGATACATGTGGTGGGTGAGAAAAGAGAGGAATCAAGGATGACAACCAAGTTTTCGGGGAGAGCAAGTTTATGTGGTGGCAATACTTAACAAAATGCAGATGAGTGGGGAAGGAGAGGGGGACTAGGAACCAAGTTAAGTTTCAGATGTTGATTACGCACCTCAGGTAAGATAGGCAGTTGGAGGAGAGGGATCTCATTGGAGACAGAAGTTTGGCAGCCACCAGTCTACAGATGGCATTTACAGCCTTGGGACCGGATAAAGTCACCAAGTGAAAGGGGGTAAGTAAACAAGCCCAAGGAACCCCAAGCTAAGCCCTGGGCACTCTAATGTAGAAACCCATCAGGGATTAACTGGAAAGGAGAAGCCATGGAGTCTAAGGAAAGCAGGCATGGAACAGTCAGCAAAAGATTAGCAATGATATCACAAACCCAGAGGAGGGCCTGCCCACCTGGGCTGAAGTCTTTCATGGGTTGAATTGGCGAAGCCTCATCTTACTTTAGGCTAACACTGGACTCTTGCAAATCTTGTATTCATTTAAATTTTTAATGATTCATTCTTACAGAAAAACCCCATACCTCAAAGAATGCTAAAGTGATGAACTTTGTAAAGTTAAAAACCTTTTGCAAAGTACAGAGTTCACCTCAAATAATCAAATAGGAAACAAAGACTCCCACACATCAGCATGCTTAAAGTAGGATTTAGGTTGTGATGTACCAAATCATGGTGAGATTATTTTAAGAGTTAGGTTTAATTTCAGATGCCTTCAGAAGTAAACTTGAACATTTGGGTCAAGAATTATGCTACCTTTACATTCCAGAGCTCACATAAAATGTTTTCACCATCACAGCTGCCAACTTTATTAAATGCTTATTTTAGACAAATTCATTTAATCCTTACCAGAGTCTTAAGAATTCAACAATTTTATTATACTCACTTCATTTTTTTTTTAAATGAGGAAAGGCCCTAATTACAGTGTTCATGATTTTCCCAATGTTAGTAAGAATCGCTCTCAGGTCAGAACCAGACTTTGGCCTTTATCTTAGTGACATAGTTAAACCTTTCTTGGGCTCTGCCCTTAATTCTTCATGTAAGATTTTTCTTCCCTTCCTTTCTCTACTAGCCAGTTCCTTATGTACCCATCCTGCCAATAAGAGAGAGATGTGAAAAGCAAGATAAAAGAACAAGAAAAAAAATGAAGGAGAAATGGGAAAAGAAATAATCATAGTTGAAAACTCAGCTACAAAAGTGACTGGTGGTTGTGAATCCCCTAGTAGTACAAGCAAAGGGTAATACACAATGCATTACAAAATTTTCATTAACTAATAAAAAAAATCCAGTTGGGCAAGAGAACTTTTTTAGTCCCAATCCATAAATACAACAGTATTTCTTATATGTGTTTATTTCACCCTAACCAAACTATGTAATGATCAGACATTTCAAGACTAAGTTCTCCAGTGATAAGGAAATGGTCTTCAATGAACTTCACTTGGAATTCTCCATTGAAAATGGGATCAACGGCTCAGCATGCTCTAAAACAAGATGGCTATACAGTTCATGGTTATCTCAGCTTCTTAAAGCAACTTTAATAGATGTCCAATAACTTAAGAACCACAACTCTGAACTTCTATAACTGTCACAGGGCTCAGTAGAAGTAAGATCTATTGTATACTCCATACAGATAGCCTATCTCACATCCCTCTCAGAAGCAGCAGCAACCTTAGGAAACAAAATCTTGGCAAAAATTTCAACAAATGGCTTGGGCCCCAGCTCCAATTCATGTCCCTTCACAAGAAAGCAGCCACAGGTTTTAACTAATGAAAAACCAGTTTGTTTTTAGAAAACATCCTCATTATCGACTAATTTAACAGAAATGACCAGGAAGAGCATGATTTAATGTGGATTAAATGTGAATACAACTCAGAAGCTTTCTTCTGGTTGAATTAGATAATCAAAACTATTAAACAGTATTTCAAAATGCTTTTCATAATCCTGGGACCATTAATGTCATGTTCAAATCACTGTGGGTTTTTTGTTGTTGTTGCTTTTAGTATTCATAGGGATACAATGAGTCATTGGCACATCTCCAGTGCAAGATGCATTTGAATAATACATGACATGCCCTTTAGCTAGCATCATGATGCCAGATTTAAAACAAGGTAAGAAGTTTCCTCCATGTACACTTGCAGTGTTCAGCTGTTCATAATCTATAGCGTTAACAATTTATCATCAAACCCAGTGACTTGCTGCCAACTTATCAAAGTGGCCACTGGATGCATATGATCAAGTCTGAGCATCTGGCTCTCCTCTGTTCCTGACATTAGCACAGACAACAGAATCAGTGGACTATTGAATGCAATTACAGTAAGCGAGACAGACAATAAAGATTGATAGCGCCTTCTCTTTTTATCACACAAAAAACTAGTGGGGGTTAAAGCTTTGCCTTGAGCTGCCTTCATTTAACAATGATTGAAAATATGCAATTGTGTTGGTAAAACACTGTAGCCTGTACCACTTCATTTACTGGACACATTATCAAATTAAATGAAAAGTGAACTGCCAAAAGCAACAGTTATTATATATTAATGATGAATATTTACTTAGCATTGTTCACAAATCATACAGAGAACAGAATCCTTCTTGTTATCTTCTTTGCAGGTCACAGTTGAGTAGGTTTAACATTTCTATGTTTACGTTAAGTCTTCTGTCTACAAATCTCTAAATACAGACTTGCACGATTGGTTTTGTGACTATCCATGTGATTACAATGTGTAATTAATAAAATGCTCTAGTTGTAGATGAATCCTAATTATCAAAGAGCTTTTGCTCACTTTATAACAATTCTCATTCTTATAGCTACTTTTGCAGCAAGAGAAACTTAACCAGGAGTATATGTTATAATTTAAGGGTTAGGAACTTTAGCTTCATTGAGCTTCCAAAATATGGAATGTCAGGAAGATCCTCAAGATACAGACAAACCACAAATATATATTTTATATTTTCCTGCAAAGAGTATAGCTTTTGTAGCCATCAGAAGATATAATGGTTCACCGCCCCCCCACAATCTGACCTCAAAACAAAATACGTAAGGGGCAGAAGGCAAAACAGGATAATACATAACTATTGAGCAGAAAAGAGACATGAATTCCATTCCACAGCTCTTACAAGGGGAAACTGCATTCTGAGCAAATATCAATAGATCTGGAAATGCAAAAATAAGTGTTTCATTGTTAAGTGGACAAGCATTTGGTGTGCATACTGGCGTGTCAGAAAGACATGAAGCAAGCAGACATGATTGTTCAAAGTTATGCAGATTAATTCAAGGTTCTTTTTTAAAAACACACACATCTGGCCCTTCCTTTCCACTGATAGATACAAGAAAAGAAGGCACCATATATGAAAAGCTATCATGTCTCTTTTTCTAAGAGCTCATAACCTGAAAGCTCTGTGGCATGTTCCTAACAAAAGGAAAATAAGGAGAGGTGCAAGGAGAGATGGAGAATCAGCTTTGGGTCTTTGCTAAGCACCATCCCACTGGTTATTCTGTAAACGATTAAATGCATGGAGTTTGGGATTAAAGCACAAACCAGACACAGTGAATATAAATAGCAGCATGAGGTATAGGAGATCCCACAAGTGTGGAAAACTTACCAGAGAAATAGCATCCCACAGCAGACACAATCTGGAAATCAAAAAAGAACACTGAATCAGTTTTCATACAACAATTGTGTGCTCTAAAATTCACCTTCAAGCACAGTCTAACTGAAATCTCTCTTCCTAGGCACCTTCAAATGCAAAGGTCCATGTTGCCTTGAACTCCTATGAAGCTGTGTCTGCTTTGCAGTTCTGAAAGCCAGCTAACTGCGAGCCTACCTCAAGAACATTTTACAGAGCAGAACCCTGGGGCCCAATCCTTGGGAATTTTATTCACTACACCTGAGTTGAGCAATGGGCACACACTATAGAATATTTGGCAATTAAAATATGAAAAAGCTAAAAGAAAATCTATCACCTATAAACCACCATCTGTGATCCATCTGTTTATGTAACATTTCTCAAATCAATAATATTTTTAGTAACTTTGGGGGGGGGTCAAATTAAAAATTTTTAATGAAAATTTGATATATACCTAAGACTAAAAACCAACACCTTAGATATCAATACAAGTTTAAAACATGAAAAAATGCTCTCGACATACATATTCTCAGTCCTTCACAGAGCTAATAACTTATTATAGATATAGCCCTTTATATATCCTTTTAGTTCGTCTATGTGTTTATTTTTAATTAATTTGTATGTTTTACATATCAAAATTAGACTACACACAGCTAGTCATAAATTTTTTGTTTTACTTTTTCACTTCATACAATATTGTTTGATATCTAGATCCATCTAAAGCTATTTCTTTATTATTTTTAATGGCCATATAGTATTTTATACCATAAATAATCAAATTATTTTAGCCTTTTTCTTGCTTTTACTATTATAAAAACAAAAACAAAAATTCAGTATTTTATGGACATCCTTATACTTTACCTCCAGTTACATGCAAGTGTTTTCACAATATAAAGGTCTAGAAATGGAATTTCTGTATCAAAGATCTATACATATAAAATTTTTGAAGGTACTGAAAAGTTGCCCTTCCAAAGTCCTATGTCATTTTCTACTCTCACCTACAGAAGTACAACAAGGACCATTTCTACACAACTCACCAAAGCTAAATATTGTTTGTCTTTTGTTGTTGTTGTTGTTGTTCCAGGAATTGAATCCAGGAGCTCTTAACCACTGAGCCACATCCTCAGCCCTTTTCATTTTTTAAATTTTGAGACAGGGTCTCACTAAGTCACTCAGGGCCATGCTAAATTGCTGAGGCTGGCTTTGAACTTGTGATCCTCCTGCCTCAACCTCCCAAATTCCTGGTATTACAGGTATGTGCCACCAAGTCTAGCTATTTTTTCATAATTTAAAGTTTACAATCATATATGTAAGAAATGGGACACTTTAAATTTTCATTTTTAGTTTTATTTCATGTCTATTAGCCATAAATTGCCCAGTCATACCCTTCTTCCATTTTTCTGTTGTGTGATTTATTTATTTCCTACTTCATTTTTAACTTTATATACAGTGTGCATGTCCTACAAGTCTTTGTGCCCTTAAAAAGGTCTTTCCAAACTGACAATTGCGAAAATAAGTTATTTCCTATGTTATATTCTCACCATTTTATGTTTTTTAAGGTTTAGATTTTGAATACATCTGGAATAGAGATACACTATGAAATATGTCAGTTTTTTAAAACTGTTTTAGGTAATTCTCATTGTCATTCAAATATTACATCATCACTGTCGTAGACTGCAATGGAACCCAAATACTTGGATTTGAACCCTGGAAATCCTTTTTCTTCACTGTTCATCCCATGATGTGACTGTCGCATAGATTTAGAGAGAGGATTGAATTAGATGAGAATCACAAATAGTCTACCATGGTGTGTCCCACAAGTAAAATGCCTAATACACATCAGCTGTTAGTACTATTATTTTTCACATAGCTCAAGTACCTTTTCTTAATATTCATTTCAAAGTGTATTGCTACTTCTCCAACCTTTGAAAAATCAAAGGGCAAGGTCTTGGTGTACATTTTCATGGGATTTTATGAGGTCAAAAGTTCCATGAGGAAATGTCATTTTAAAAATAATACTTTTGTTTTCTTGGTCACTAGCCTATTCCTAAAGTAGTTGAATCTTGAGAGACTTAAGAAACATGTTGCTGGTACATGGTGATTACTTGTATATACAGCATATCTAGGGGTGCTGTCAACACTTTGCCTAATCAAACAATGGGTCTGTCTTTGTATCTTTACACATTTTAACAGGCTTTGTGGGTAACCCTGATCTGGTAGCCCAGTCCTGAATTTCCAGTAGCGCTTGATGTGTTGGAACCTCTCAGACTAGGATACTGAAACTATCTCCAGTGGACACAGGAGGAGCCAGTGACTGGCAAGACCACAGGACAAAACTAGGTCTGTGCACCTCTTGATGCACAAGGTAAGAGTCATCACTGAGGGGGGGGGGGAACAAACTAGGTTCCTAAGAGACCATAATCTATCTATCAGAAGAACTCAGCTACTCTTCTTAATTTTCCCTTCACTCTACTTTTTGAGCATGGATCTGTGGGTGGAGGAAGAAAGGAGAGGACATTAAAACCTGTATGAGATCAAGTCTCTATCAAGGTCCACTTAAAAAAAATAATTTAAAAAAACTGCTCCTAACTCCAGCTCAAAAAGCAGGAAATAAGTCTGTTAACAAATGAAATTCAGTATTATATTTTGTCCAGCACCAGGACAATGTAACATTCCATGAGTATCTATGGTTATTATGGATATTAGATACATAATATTTACTGATCACTAAACGTGAGCCAGGCACCATTTAAAACATTTGACAGGTATTACCTCAATCCTTCATTGGGCGATATAGATCTATAATCTACAGAGGCAGAGTCAGACTGTGGCTACATCATTTCTGTGGTCAGTCTGAATACGGTGGAACTGAAACAAACCTATTCTTTCAACCCTTATGATAAACTGTGCCAAAAGTGTGGTGGGGGGGGGGGAGATGACTTCCTTTTAAAAAATACTCAGGTTAAGACTTACTTATTTTTTAAATAAGCTTTTCTCTCTCCAATCCTACTTCTTAAGATAATAAAACCCAATCCCCTACAATAATTGTGATACATTATGTTCAGTTATTAGTAAAAATGTAGCAGAGAATGAGGGACAAAATATAATACTGAAATATAATTGAGAGACTAAATGTCTAAATGAGTCAGCCAAAAACGTGTGAAAAAATTTATCATTCTACCGAACATTTTGAAGTCCATTTGCCTTGGGATGAATTGTGTACACCCTCCAAAATTCATGTTTAAGTCCTAAACTGTAGTACTTCTGACTATAATCACGTTTAATAATTGATTTAATAACTATTCTCACTTGAGTCTTGCCAATTGTCAAAACCAGGACCTTTTAGCATTTTTTTTGTACATGGGTAGATATCCTCTACCTCCCATCCTCCTCCAGCCCCTGCCATCCTCTCTTCTAGTTAACATTTCATTCATTACCCTGTTCACTCCACTAAGGCACAGGTGAGCTGATCAGACTAAGGAGACATGGCTATCAAGGAATGAGTTCATAGCAATGAGACATGATGTTCACTGGAAAACCTCTACTTAATATCCATGCAGAATAGATAATGCTTGTGCAGAGAAAGTAGCAAGAAATCAACCAATTTCAGCTACTTGTGGCTTACCCACTCACATTACCTCATCATAACAAGGCTTCTCTGTCACCATCAGTCAATGGGCTGGGAGCAAAATCAAACATTGGCCTGAGCTTACACATTCTCCCAATCCCAGCCATGTTCCTGGAGGAGCTATGCGACAACCAGCTGCATGCTAGAAGCCAGCCTTCTCTCATGCCTGATCACTAACTACCTCTCCTTCCTTTTGTTTGGATCTTAATGGCCTCAACCTTTCCCAGGAAGTTTGCCTCTTTTTTTTTTCTCCTCTATCTGAACACAAAATGACAGGTAACCCAAAGAAATAAATATAATTTAGCGGTGAAATAAAATCCATCTACTAATGTGTGTATGTAGGCATGTGTCTCATTGGCATGCACCAGATTGTACTAAATGGCAAGAATTTCCCAAGGGAAGATAACCTCCAGATACTGCTACAAAAGCTTTATTCCCTCCACTCTGCAAATTATTTAATTTAAACACTGCTTGATATGACTCTCCAAGGAGAAGGGTGTTTTTCCAGACCCATTTTTAATCTGTTGCTGTATATATGTGTGTGTACACATAGAACTGGCCTCACAAACGCCTTCTTTCCCTGCTGCAGAGACTATGCAAAAACAATGTGCAACCAGAGGCTAAAAGTTCTGTCTAAAATTAGAAAAGCAATGAAATGCTCATGGAATATCTGGGGTTTGTTTTGTTTTTTTTGGGGGGGGGTAAGTAGGCAAATGTTCAGCTTTCCACATTCTAGGTTCCTCAGCCTCAGATATTTTGTATTTCTTTGGAGGATATAACTGAGTTTTGTTTTTTTTTTTAATATCACGTATATGTGTGCACACATGTGTGCCTGCCTGTACATGTTCATTTCTCATGAAAGATGGTCACATTCATTGATGCTTTTTACTAAATCAGAAGTAGCAATGCAAAGATTAAAGAATCAGTTCTCATCAGCACTGGGGGTAGTGCTGTGTCATGTGGTGGGGAGAAAATTTATAACATTCTTTTAATCCTTCTGCTTCTTCCACTGGCTTAACTTCTACTGTTTTTCTACTACATATTAATTAGGAAAGCAAACCTGGTCAAACAAAACCTTAAGTGTCCTCTTACAAATGTTGCCAAATTTCATCATTTAAAAAATCTTGCTTTTTAAAGAGTCCCTTTATGGACCCCATCAAAAGATTCAAACCAATTTCTCTCCTGGACAGAATTTCTTTACATAAGATTCCACAGAAGAGCTCTCTCCACCACAAGTGCAAACTTGCACAGACAGGGCAGGGGAGATAGTCTTGTTGCCTTGGCTAAATCAATTTAAAAGCAAATAGGCACTAGACAATAGTTTCAATATTAACTTACTCTTCCTGCTTTTTCATCAGAGCAAGCCAAAAGGCTGCTCACCCTTCCCCTAGCCTTCTTCTAGCTCTCTCCTTGTATGGTACCCCCTCCTCCAGTAAGGTGAACACCCTCCACCAACCAGCCTAGTTATTTACTGACTCAAGCTTGCATTCTGGAGCATTATCAGCTTAATGCATAATTCAGAATCTCTTACATGTGGCCTGTACTTTTGCCTGATCCCCTGCATCCTGAATGAAAGATAAGTTTTTCCAAAGTGAGCACACAAAAGGATTCCTGAACATAGTCATTGACCCCCAAATCCAGTCCTCCCAATCTTCCAGAAATCTTCTTGCCTTGTGCTCCCATATACCCTTGCAAAGTTTCCATACTGTGGAGAAATCAGTCTTAGAGAGGATCTGAAAGTTTATTCCAAGTAGGGAACTGTAAACATTTGGGAAGAAAAGGTGTCTAGAAGTGGGGAAAAAAATTCACCATTATTACCTTAAGTGTCCTGTTCTACAGCATCAGTCAGAGGTTTTCAGCAAGGCAACAGTCTTTAGTGTCTGTAATTCAAAAACAACAACAACAAAAAAAAAATCTTTAGAATTTTTCCTCCCAGTAAGGCAAATATGTGTGGTGGGAGAAGGATGGTTACTGGAAAGAAAGGCTAGTGGAAAGCTTCCTTAGGTGTAGGTCAAAGAAGTAAGGAAGTCAAAAGTTTAGAAGCACCTAGGAGAGAGCCTAAGGGATGGGGTCGGGGAGAGAAGGCTGAGGGTGCAGATGGACTGGGGAAAAGGGAAAAAATAAGATGGCATTTGAGAAGAGAGTGCTATAGGATCAGTTGTATTAGAAGGTTAATTCAGTCAGAGTCAATTCAGAAAAAAATAGCTGGAATGATCTCCCCGCCTCTAACGAATTGACTGCTTCTGATTGAATTGATTAAATTAACTAGTTTCCATTTTAAAACTATATATCATTTAATATGGATAGAGAAAATTAGTGCATGAGTCCACCTGCAAATATTCAGACTTAGGTAACCAATATGATCTGATCTGAATATATTAACAACCTGACCTGTGTAAAAAATTATACGTGCATGCACACACACATGAAAAGTGCAGTGTTGATTTTACCAAGAAGTGTCATCACGTTCCCTCCTGGTCCCCCAGAATAGTCACAAGCATACTATAAGCACTCGTACATATAATACATAATCTGAATTTTCCTTTTTATGTGGTACAAAAAATTGGAAATCAGTTTGTCCCCCATAGAGTTAAGTATGCTGTATAAATATACCAGCATCCTTTGCCAAACATTTTTAAAATCAAGCTCACCTTCCCTAGATGCATTTATGTCAAAATCAGGGCATGATACTAAAAATCAGAAGGTCGCCAATATCATTTGGACTTATTACTAAATGTGGGATTCAAGTAGATGTTTTTTACATGCATTTTGAGTCCACTAAGCAATAATTCCTCCTTTTTTATAAACATAAAGACATGAATTATTAAAAAATTAAAGACATTTAGAATAATGGTCCGCCATACGCAAAGTATTTATTTCAACTTTCATCATTCATAGTTTATTGCATTGATTTTTTCATCAGTTTACTTAGTATTAGGCTTCCACTGAACTCATCAATAAGAAATGAATTTTGGTAACTTTCAAACCCACTATATTATTTTCCTTTTATTTGTAGTGAATTTTTCTTCTCTCAATGGTATTACTGCAATAAGTCAGTCATTATTTCTTTATGTTTTCCCTTCTTTCTTTAGTATTTCATTTCCCTTTACAGCACATCTTGTGATCACAAAGAAAACAGAGACACTTATTTCTTTTAACAGTTGAAATTGCTGCAAGTGATTTAGCTGTCATTTAATTTGATTCCTCTCTTCTGTCTGTGGAGAAATATGTTTAATGTACTGGAAATTATGTTAATAAGAAAAAGCATTATCTCATTTAATGAAATAAATATACAAATATTTCAAAATAAAATAAAGAGGCAATCTTCGCTGAGAAAAACGTCTCTTATGGTTTGCATAAAATAAACAAATGAGAAAAAAATCATGAATATATTGAAACAGTGACAAAAATTATGCCCACATTCAAAGGGGAGGGGGAAGCTTGGTAACTGAATTACTCACAACAATCAAATATATACTTTTTAAATTTGGACATATATTAAGACCCGCATTCTTAATTTTATATTTCAAGTTACCTCAAGCAAGATCATTTAATTTTTCTGGAATCGACACTAAGGTTTTTGATAGGTTTCCTTTGTATTTTTCCCTTCTGTTTCAATTGGTCTTTCAATGATTGCTATTGCTCAAATTAATAATTATCAGTAATCTCATTGAAAACATGAGCAACAACCCATGTAACTATAAGGAAGGTTAGAATTCCTTTGATTTTGCTAATCAAAACAGAGTCAAGGAACTCATTCCAAAGCTTTTATATATTAAAATTTATCTAATACACAAAAAGGTTAAATAAATATTGTTAGTGATTTGAGCTAAACTTGAAGCAATTATGTAATAAAAGCATGACCACAGTAACAGAAACACATAATTAGCAATTTAATTACTGGCATGAAGACAAGCTAAAGATGTCAATAAAAAAAATCTTTAGTGACAAGCCGATTTTACTCTTTGCTGCAATTTGCAAGAAATACTCACCAACCGATGAACAAAATCATTTTTATACAAAGCACCTACCCCTCCACAAACTCAAATATCCAATTTAAAATATTTTTTATTTCCTATCATTGCATAGTGAATCATTATATTTTCTCCCATTTAGATTAGCACGTTCTCTTCTCTGAAAATACAATATTTCCAGTCAGCAAGTAAAGAACATTATGTTTTTTTTTTAATGAGTTAAAGTAGCAGGTGTTCTTTGTTTCAATTTCATTTTTTCCAGCCTCAATAATATGTTTGACAGCAATGCTTCCCTGTATATGACATTCCAAATATCCTATCTTTTCTCATCTCCTAAGTTTCAGCTGAGAAAAACACATAAACCATCAGTTATTTTTAAAAGGAGATAAATGCTAACTATAGTAGAAATCATGAGGGTAATTAGGTATTCCTCTAGGTCTTTTACAATTTTTTTCCCTGCCCATCTCTATATCTAGGATTGTAGGTGGAAGGTAGTGGAGAAAAATAAGTAATGTCAGTTTATTGTGAAATGGTCCACTTGAATTTTTTTCATTACAACCCAGAGTTTCGGGCTTTTTAAAAGTCTTGAACTATTCATCTTAAAGCATTCAAAGCATCCTTACTACCTTATGTGTCACTGGTATTTAACCAGTAGCAGAAAGCAGATACCTCAAGATAGAACCATATTAAAAGGAGTTTTCCATCTCATGATAAAAAGTGAATCATCCTGGCTGGTATTCAATAGCCACTTGTAGAAGCCTAGCACATAGAGTGAAATCATGAAAGCCAGACTTGCTAAGAAGTTTGGTCTATAAATACCCTTAGGGCATGATGGGATATACTTAAAAAATAAACTCCATCAACTAGGAACATAATAAATAACTCCCAGTAGCACTACCTTTTGTTGTGAACCTACTGATTCTGAGTATTTTGATATACAGTTCCAGTCAGATATCCTAACTAAATATTCCAGTCTTGAAAAAGAGTACATAATACAAAATCCAAATGTTTAAGGAAGTTGAAAATATTTTTAAAGTATATTTTATTTGGTTCTTACTTGATAAGTACCAAAAAAAGCAAATAATTAATTGGAGCGTAACTATATTTTGGAATCTCAACCTCTTGTCTAGTATACTGGTAAACAGAATCGTTTGTTGCCTGTGTGCTTGGATTAGAGGTCCTTCGCTTTATAATAGAGTTCTCTTTCCCAGAGAGTTTTGGATCACTGTTCATTGTATATCACTATATTCCAAATTTCTGTTTTAACTGTGAACCTAAACTTAGGTGGATTTTTCAACTCTAATCATAACAAGCTTCAAATTTACCTTCTTAACATACAATTATATGTGCTTTTTAATTTTTTTTAAAAAGGCATATTAGTTTTCCAAACTCCATGGAAGACCTCTCGTATTAGCCATGATGCGGGGGCTAGTTAAGCAATAGTGGCTGCCTTTGGAAAGCTTAGGGTGTAGTGAAGAAGATGGTGTGCCCAAAGTAACAATATTTCAAAATTCAAGTGCGGTTATGATAAATGCCAAACCACCAACACAATAAATGTGAGGAAGTTCACAGAATAAAGGAGCTCAGGGTCTCTGTAAGCAGCCTCTTCATAAGTGGGTATGTGGGGGAGGATTTCCTACAGCTTTAAGACATAATGCAATTCGAATTTGAATTTATCAGCTGAACAGCTCCTTCCATAGGCAAAGAGACTGAGAATGGAAGAGGTTAAATAATTTATTCAGATAATTAATTCACGTGTGAATGTGTCAGCATGGGGACTCAATCACAGTTTTGTTGGTGAACTTGAAGGCATGAAGAAGAAAGAGGAAGGAGGGAATGACCAAAAAGTCAGCCAGGTAGAGAAGAAGGGAGGGTTTCATGCAAGATGCACAAGACCAAGGTGCTTTGATTACCAAAGGAGAAAAGAGCAGCAAGATCAGAGAAAGATTGGAAATTTAAAAAAAAAAAATCGATAATTGGGATTGTGTTCTCTAGACAGGTAGGGGTCATCGATGGTTTCTGAATAGAATGATGGCCCTAATGACTGCAGTGGGAAGCATGGATTGAAAAGCCAGAGTCAAAAGGCTGAAGGAGATGTTATTAGCACTCTACCCAGACTCCTTTACCTGGGTGCAGCTGTACCCCAGGTGCTGGGAAAGCTAGCTGGTAAGGGTCTCCCCACTTTCCCCCTTTTCTGGAGGAAAGTCCTTAAACCAGTAGGATCCACTTCACAGTGGAGACTAAAGCTGTCCCCTCCACAACCCACACAGACACTACCTGGCCTGGGAGGAGTGGGTTCAACAAAACCCACCTCCACTGGCATGAGGGAGATCAAATGTGTATGGAAAGCAGTAGCCAGACTCTAGCTGAGACCACATGCTCTGCCCTGCTTCCTCTCTCCCTCGGTCCTCTTCAGTGCATCCTTGTCTCAGGGACACCACCTGGTTCCATGCTTTCTTGTCCCCTGCGGGAAGGATGGGCCATGATGCTAACAGGCGACAGAAGCTTTACCTGACTCACCCAGAAAAGAATCAGTGCACACATGAAGCGCATTTACGTGGAATTGTGCTTTTCTGGTCTTTTGGGGGTTAACTGAAAATAATTAAAATCTGTATAGCATTGCATGGGAGGGGAGAGCTTGTAATTCAACCACTCTAGCCTGCACAGGAGATAAAGTGAAGCCTCCACTTCAGGTGGATGTGGAAAGAAGGAATATACTTGTACAGTAACCACCAGACACTGTAGTTTTTGTTATCCAAATCCTCTTTGAACATCACAGCTTAGTAAATCATTAACATCCATTTCCTACCCATTGGGAGATAACTCTGCTATGCCTCAACAAAAGCAAACCCTAAATTTACTTCGGTATCTTTATAAACTGTGAAATGGCAAGGAAGAATAAACAAAATACTAGGAATTTTTAAAAATGTAAATAAGTGTCTCTGTTAGACATAATAATCAGATTTCTTTGGCACCCCAACCCAGTACCATGATGTCTTGAATTCTCATATAATACATTGGTATTCCCTGCCATACTATTAGGGACACTAAATATCACTTGCATCTAAGTCAAATTTCCTGATGTTTTTCTCCAAAAATTCCTGCTTCTCCCTAAAGTGATGATTGCCACAAAAAAAAAAATCAAGTAAACTTTCAGACCATAAATTCTTGGACAACCTCTTAATAGTTCTATAATGCAGGACAGAAGAGAAAAGGAGAGAATTAAATCTAGGATAAAACATGAGAATGTAGTGCCCAAACCAAAAATCTTCATAAACTAATATGGCTTGTTTTCTCTTTCTTTCTTTCTTTCTTTCTTTCTTTCTTTCTTTCTTTCTTTCTTTCTTTCTTTCTTTCTTTCTTTCTTTCTTTCTCTTTCTTTCTTTCTTTCTTTCTTTCTTTCTTTCTTTCTTTCTTTCTTTCTTTCTTTCTTTTTTGTTAATGAGATTCTATTAGTTTCCATGAGAGTTTCTTAAAAACAATTTGCTTCTAGCCTGGATGTGGCAGCACCCCTATATTCCCACCTACTCAGGAGGCTGAGACAGGAGAGTCACTTGAGTCCCAGAGTTCAAGATCAGCCTGGGCAACACAGCAAGAACCCATCTCATAAAAAAATAATAAAATAAAAAAAATTCATCTACTATCCAAACTTTCTCCTTCTTCCTCAAATTAGTAACTACCTGGTAGCCTATCTTATCTTTCCACTTTACAGTTTGGTAACAAATTCATATTCTAAATGAACACCTCGTTTGTACAATAGAATGTGTCATTCATAAAAATGAATAAAAGAGGCCAAAAAGAAGATTGACCTCTACAGCAGTGTTCTCAAACTTGAGAAGGTTTAGCCTGGTGGGTGAGCCTGATGATAGATTCCTGGGCCCCACTTCCACCATCTTCGATTCAGACCTAAGGGCAAACCAGGAGTCCCTGGGTTTAGCAAGCACTGTAGTAACACTGATGTAGTGATCCACTGAAGAAACAGACCTTAAAAGACTTCTAAGTAAGGCACACTAGCATTGAACTACCTCTGCAAGTGCTCTGCATTTTCCCTTTCCCTACCCATCTTTTGCCATTTAGATGACTGGATTACAGTGATAGCACTAAAAGAGAGACAAAAATCTAAAAAGGGAAATTTTATTTGTTTGTCAGGGAAAGGAGAATGGAGATAATGAATTTGAGCTTGAAAATGTGTAGCTTTAGGCAACGTGGGTTTAACTGTTCCTAAATCAGGCACAAGGAAAACGCCAAATTCCTTCAAAAACAATGGTGTGCATTTTGAAATGTACCAGGGAGAATATCACCACGTCATCAGAATAAAGTGTAACCCCTGAGTGTTGTTACTGACTGTGAAATATAGCCACCAACTTCCCCTGAACTGATACCTCCCGTATGTGAGATTATAATACCGTTTGGAGATCAGCCTTGGTTCTCAGACCCACTCTGAGAATGGACTCTCATGAGTTACAGGGTGTTAATTGTGCAAAGAGTAAAATGACCTTTTTTGAATAACCTTTGCCTAAGTGCACAATTAGCTAAATGTAATCATATTTGTTACTAATTTATTTTGCCTCAAAGCAATGAAGAAAGACAAAACAGTATTTTCACTTCCACTTGGGATGAGGTAATCCCTCTTCATAGTTTCATAATGGTGCATCAAATAGGGTAAGCTAAAACTCACTTATTTCTGGCAGTTTCTTAATATAAACAATTGGGACCACTAAAATAAAGTCTAATAGTAATGGCAATGATGACAATGAATGAGGCAGACTGTAATGTATTTAAATGCAAAGACAAATTAATATTCAGTGTTTCTCCCAAAACACTATCTCTGGGGCAAGCATAATGAAGCTGAGCTACAAATGGCTTGTATACTCGTGGGTTGTCTGGAGAGAGGTATAGTGGAGAAAGGTGCTTTTTATTTTTTTTTAATTGAATGTAATCCAACAAAGATTTGGCAGACTACATATTTAAAAGGTTGGGAATGCTTGCAGAAATTGATTCATTCACACTGTTGTGAATCATTTAGCACACACTTCAAAGAGAGTTTAGCTTCTTAGTCTCTGCCTCCCACTTCCTGAGAAAGGCTGTTAATCAAAATGAAGACTTCTAGATGCAGCCCTGGGAGCAGGACAAAGGGACTAGAAAGAAGAAACACAGTGTGGAATGCTTTTCCTCTTTAAGGGCAGTTCCAGTTGTTTTGTTTTGGGGTTTTTGAGGTGGCACAGTTTAATGCACTAGTATCACATAATTAATATCCAGATTCTCAGACTGGGGTCATTTCTGATGCAGAAAGACAAAAGCAAGTCCCTCGTTTAGGAAATGCTTCTGAATCTGCCTATGTCAAAATGTGTACTACCTATTTCATTTAAATGCAGCTCTTCTCCAAATAATAAGATCATAGAGGAGCTTGGAGGTAGCTCAGTGGTAAAGTGCATGCTTAGCATGAGGGAAGGAAGCTCTGGGTTCCATCCCCAGCATCACATGTGCAAAAATATATATATATATATATATATATATATATATATATATATATATATATAAAGGGAACATTACTGTAAATTATCTAAATGACAAGGAGCATGTCTATTTGTAAGAAAATGTTGGGATTGTAAAACTAAAAGTCTTTAAAGAAAATATTTAGGTGCATTTTAATGTTTTAATAAAAGTATCAAAATCTACCAATTCAGTGGTGGACTTTAAACCAGGACATTGAATATAGATCATTGCAGAAGCTGAAGTACACACACTCGTGTACACACACACATGCTCACATGCACAAAATAACAGAATAAAGTCAATAAGATTTGCTAAATCTCTTTTATTCTGAAAGAGCCAGAAAATTTACTAGTAATTTAAAAATAAAAGATGATAAATTACCAATAAGTCAAATATGCAAGTTATACATGGTTAGCTGTTAAGAGTTGAAAAATGATAGTTTTGAATAATTAAAATAGCAAAAAAAAATCATGCTTAAAGAAAACAATAGAGTAAATATGTACTTACTGTCTGGCAGATGAACAGAAACAAATGTAGATGTTTATAAAACCAAAGAAAGATGAGCCAGAGAGCGGACAGGTGCCCTGGAGCGCACTTGGCCCACCTCACATGGGGCCTCACCCACCCTGTCCTGACCACCACTCTCAAAGGGAAGCTCTTGGCTATGGACTCCACCACCAAAGGCCTTTTCTCAGTTATTGCAATATATTAACGTGCAGTGTTAACACTACATTCATCTACAAAGAACAGTAATAGGAAGGGAAGGGGAGGAATTCATATTTTAAATATCCGAGGTAGCAGAAAACATGCAATCCAAATCACAGATAATTTAAAGATCACTTATGCTTGGTTTTAAGATACATAATACACCTATTGATATTCGCTGAATCTCTCCACTTTGTAGATATAAACAAAACCCATGACAAAGTGACTGCTTGGCTATCTGGCCTCAAGGAAGAACTGTGGGTTCTTAATTCTTTATCTTAAAACACTTTTTTTCATGCCTCCAGTCTGTCAGATGTTGTGTTTTTAATTTAATTCTCATAGCCATCTTCTTAGGATCCCCATTTTAGAGATGAGGAAGGAACAGAGTGGGTCTGTAACCTGCCAGGCTTTGAGCATTCACCCATGTCACTGGTTCTTGTGGGAAGTCAACAGCAGGGGGCAGACACCCAGGGCTGTCCATTTTCATGCTCATCACTCTCACTTGAGCTTCTGCTATCAAGTCTTAGCAAAGCGCCTTGCTCTCTGTGTATGGGGGTTACAAACAGGAATTTCATAACATGGATGTTCTTTCCCTCCACGTGTACAATTAGTTTTCATTTGGCCATTTGTGACTAGTGCTGTGAATGCTAAAGGACAAACATGGATGTTGTTTAATTTAAAACAGGGGTTCTCAACCCTGGCTGCACAATTAGAATCATCTGGGGAGCTTTAAAAAAAATCCTTGCCCAGGCCCCATCCCTGGAGATTCTGACTTAATGGGCTGGGGTGGGGCCCAGGCACTGGTATTTTTTCAAAAGCTCCCCAGGTGACTCTAATGCTCAGCCAGGGTTGAGACCCACTGATTTTACAGCCTGGGTACAGCAGCCAAGATATTCCTGCACGACTAGGCAGGAGAGTCGATTTTTAACCTACAGCACATCATGGATTTATGCTCTTAGTAAGTAGATCTTAGTTTTGTAAGCAATAATATGGGAATGACAGCATATTACACACAGAGCTAAAGAATTTAGTTAGAAGACTTATTCTCATCCCTTCCAGATATGGGGTGACCTAAAACTCAAGCATTTGTTTTGTGATCTTGAAGAAGGGAAAGTGGGGCATGGGTACAAAAATAAAAGGGGGCTATCATTAGCATCAATTTTTTTACAAAATGAAAAAAAAATCAATTTTCTCCATTTAGACAGGATGAACAAATATATTTGATAAATATTATTAACAGCATCTTTAAAATCATGTTTGAACTTCATTTAAAATCCACATTTACTTTACACAATTTAAGAATCTCAGAAGCAATGAAGTATTGTTCTAAGATTGATAGTTCCTCTTGCAACATGGTAGGATAATGACATTGCCCGTATTCAGGCTTCAACCTCTACACAAGAAATTTCCACAAGAAAAGAAACCAACCCTGAGCGACATGTGTCAAAACTTCATCATTCAACTTCTCAAGTAAAAAGTTACCCCCCAAAATTATAGCAGACCACCTTTTCCTTTAATCTTTAAAGACAAGTAAGTATTTCATATAGTAAAAGGCATAAAAAAGCATTTTAACTTCACTTGATTCTTTTCAGGTTCTCTCCATCATAGAAACTGCTAATAGTAGCATTGGGAACACTTGAAAGTAAAACCAGTAAGGCAAATATTTCATTAAAATCTTAGAAGCCTTTTTAACTTGGTAGTACAATCGGGTAACGTGATAATTATGTTATATTGAGATTTATTACATTTTGATATCAGGCCACATCCCTCAGCCTATATTTGTTATCTATGATATTCCTGAGGTTTTCATGGAAAGCAAGACTAGTACAAGAGTGATGAGACGCTCAGACACAATACTTGACCTAAATACATTATGTAGCACTGGGTGTCTGTTAAATAGGTCAGCCTGGGCGCTTAAAAGTTATGCAAAACTTATTTCTGCCACACAGGAGATATGTCACTAGTCAAGCTGTATAAAAATCAGCTTTCTAGGCAGGAAGAAAATGTTTCTCATCACTGGAGGAAAAGAAAAAAAAACTGGCCATACATAAAATGTCTTAAATACTATACTACGCTTGTCATATGTCTTTAGGCCACAGAAAGTAATAAAAGCAATGAGGCTGATGAAATGCTGAACAATTCTGGGATTCATTTACGTGGATGGGAGTTCTTTGAACACTGCTATAGAAATTCTTATTCTTCCAGCAAAAGCAAATGGGATTCTGAAGGTGTGCAGGTCTCAGCTACCAAACCAAAGTGATGCATATTTTCACAGGAGGCAGACCTTCCTGATTGCTTTTAACAGGGATGAAAAGTAGAAAGTTGTATATCTCATCAGGGACAAATAGTCTTTCACCTATCCCTCTGCCTGTACTCTGGACAAAGGTGTGTTCTTGCTTCTTATGTCTTCCTTAGCTGCCAAAGGTGTGCAAGCCATTATTTAGAAAATATTGAAAAATTTGAAGGCTCCTAGAATTCTTTCCATGCTCAAATCAATAATATTTTATTGTGCTAAGATTTCTGCTTGGCCACAAGGCTCTGAAAACACAGACAATGTTTCTCAAAATGTGATCTCAGGAAGTAACCACATAAACAATAACTAGGAAATTATTAGAAATGCAAATCATAATCCAACTGAGATCTACTGAATCAGAAATTATGGAATTTGGGTGCAGTGATTTGTGTTTTAATTGACCCTCCAGTTTGAGAACCCCTGAACTGAGCTATTCATTACTCTGCTTGAGGGTGGACATAAACAGTTCCCACTTAACCAAATAACTCTTAATTATCCTTAACAATTAGGGACCAGAAGCAAGGTAAATTAAAGAGTATCCCCAAATCTCATATAAGCCAAAGTCAACCTCTTCCTCTAAATAAACTTTTTATAAACAATGGGCAAGTACAATGTTTATAAAAGACCCCCAAATCCTGGCCAACTTGAATTTGGTCCGTATTAAAAGCTCTCAGGGGATTTGTCTGCTTCTGGAAATATGAATTAAAGCAGTGGACTTGCTCAGAAGAAATAAGATGTGAAGAAAATAAAATCACACTGCACAGAATACCCACTAATCATATGGTTTAACCCCTAGGAATTGAAAAAAAATTACATAGTCTTTAATAAGAAAGTTAATTCATAGTAAGGTGCCATTTGTAGGCTTTAAAATACACACACACACACACACACACACACACATCTTAAAGAATGAACTTTCATAGGTAGACACTAGGGAATATAAATTCCCCAAGTCCTTTAGATTTGTTAGCATAATAATACATACTGTTTGAATATTGGTGCTGATCAGTAGCTCTTACACACTAAAATAAAATTCAGTGCTTCAGACTTTGCACTGAATGACTGAGTTTTTACCTTTCACTTCATTACCCTCCACACCCTCTGAGTAGGTTTAGTTTAATGTATTTGAGTTCCATTTCTGAGAGCACAAACTCTTATGATTTTGCATGATTGAAAGACATTCATTAAAGACACAGGAAATGAAGTGTATGCAAATATGAAGCAAGCTAATAAAAAAATCTTTAAAGAAAAAAAAAAACCTATCTGTTCCCAGCAACACTCTTGAAAACAAAACTCCAAGCAAAAACAGATCCCAGCTGCTCAACTAAACTGTAATACACTCTGGGAAACAGCATCCACCTTATCCCATACACCTGCTTGCCAACAGAGAGGCAGCAGTAAAATCTGCATGAGGAAATGCAAAGGAAAAGGTAAACATGCTTCTTCATTTTGCATTATCACTCTAGACTCTCAAACAGGTTTTTACTGCTAGCTTCTTGCTTATATACTGAACTTCACAGAGGTTAGTCATATACTGCAAGTAGCTGCAAAGTCAAAATCAGTTTCTATGGGACAAGTGATTTTCTTCTCTCTCTGACCTAGTGAATGCAGCAATGCCCTACACAGAGTATCTCTGCCCTGAAGGTGTTTGTGTCCCACCACCTTCCCCCATAATGCTCATAATAATGCTAGGCAAAGTGACAAAAATAAGTCTGCCCTGAGTTTGCATATCGAAAACAAAATACATACAATGCTGCTTCGGCTTTTATTGCTTTGTTATTTCATCATTATTCACCACAGTTCTTGCCTTCATTTGCAGAGTTTGGGTTTTAATGTAATGGCCATTCAATAAAAATGTTGCTTTTAAGGGTTTGCATATCATCCCATTTTCTCTTCAACCCTTCAGCAACCATATGGCAAGCAATCAGGTCTGCAATCACTAGGTCCATATTATGTAGAGCATGATTTCGGCATTATGCTATTACCCATCTGTTTCTGTAGAAAAAGACATGAACCCATGTATAAGAGGTCAGTGGTTTCATTGCACACCGTATTCCAGAAATCCATCTCTGTTCACTTGAGATCACTTTTGTGATTTACTCTAGTCTCCAGGCCAGACTTTCTCTCTTGCTCTCTCTCTCTCTTTTTAAAGAAATACAGACAATCAGCACAATTTGTCTGTCTGACTGTTGTATAAAATTATTTGCAACTGTCAGAATAGGCACTTAAACTTTCTTACTTAAGGATATTTATCCCAAGATTCTGCACTTTAAAAAAAAAATGTGGGCGGTGAAAGGAAGAAAAATCAATCTTACCTGATTTTACATTTTTTAACTGTCTCCACAATAAAAATGACAGAATTTTCAGGCAGAAGCAGATATACAGCAAGGGAGAAAGTTCAGGTTCCTGCCTCCAGTTTGAGATCTCTTAACACCAACACAGACTAGATAATTCTTCTGGGCTCAAGGAATTTGTGTGAGTGTGTATGAGTGTGTGTGTGTGTGTGTGTGTGTGTTTGTCTGTGTCTTGTGTACACATACATACATGCTCTGTGGGCTCACATACATGATTTTTTAATAGCAGACCGAATTATTTGAGTGGCTAGTTCAATTAGGTATTTCACAAATAGCATTTATCATGAACTTCAGACACAAATCAATTATGACTCAAGATTTGGAATAGTTCATAGTGTAATAAGTCGATGGTGACTTTGTTAGGCAAATCTTGCCGCAAATACTTCCCTATCTTCTCCACTGTATTGAGCTATTTCTACTGGGAAATTGACTAAGGAAGCAAGACAAGAACACACCAAATGGGTATGAATCCCAAGACAGGGAATCTTTGCAAAATCTACAGAGGTCATCAGGAATGGCACTCAAGAGATGTGCTTTCCTGACCTATAAAGGGGTTCTCAAATCTGGCTGCAGGTTGGATTGCATTGGGAGGTTTCAGAAAATTCCAATACCTGGGTCCCGACCCAAGATATTCTGACTTAATTCACCTGGGGGTAGCAATGACAATTGGATTTTTAAAAGCTCCCTGGATATTTTTACTGTGCAGCCAAGATTGAGAACCTCTCATTCAGTGAGACATACTTAAAGAAATATCATCTTACTTCATCAATTAAAAAAATGCAATGATAGGGCAGGTTGTAAATACCACAGAAATTAATGAAAACTGTAAAATGCTGAAAGTATAACAAGGCAAGAAATTACAGGCTGACAACCATCAATTACAAAATAAATGCTGCTCAACATTGGAAATAATAACAGTGGAGACGTCCATATAGACTTGGCTTACAGTTTTATTTACAATTTTAAAGAAAACTAAATATCATAGAACACACAAAAACAATGTTAATGCTGGAATTGTAGTAAAATACTACCAAATTTAATTAAAACTCTGCAGTTGAAAAAAATTGTTACAATGTAATAGTAGTTGGAATAAAATAAAGCCAATTAAAATTTACTATGTACATACTACAAATTATTCAAATAAAAAACATACAGAAAAAGGCTATACATCCCTTTCACAACTAATTCACATGACCATAAAATCCTAAAGTTTTGATACATGTTGTACCTTTAATTCAAAAATTTTAAGGGCAAATGCTTTGGAAAATAAAATTAAATTGTTTACCTGCAGAATTTACCTTTGCCTGGATATGTCCCAGATGCTCAAACCAGCAGAATTAGAGTCTGATTAAGAGGAAATGAGCAACCTATTTTTCCTAGTGGTGCAGAAAAGTGTTTGTCCATTCCTTTCAACATTACTTAGAATGAAAACAAAATGTGTTGACTGATTTTATGTGGTGACATAATAATCACTATTCATTAAAACATCTTTTCCAAAATGGAATTGAAATTGTTTACAATATAGATCATATATACAATTATAATAAATTATTTAAAGTATTCAACAAAAGAAGAAGAAAATATTCCAGTTTTAGAGGTTAAAATAGTTCCATAACTGCCACAAAATTTGGCCCCATACTTCCTGGTTGTTAAGGAAAGAAGAAACATGGTGATTTCTACAAATTTTATTATCATTTAAAAAAAAAAAACACAGAAGCTCTTCAAATCAGACAAAGATGTTTTTGACGCTAAGTTTTGGGAACTTGTATCATAGGGGATAATATGCAGTTAGCATTGGCTAATATAATGTGGACAATCCTCAACAATTTTATTTATTTATATATTTATTTATTTATTGTAGTTGGACACAATACCTTTATTTTATTTATTTATTCTTATGTGGTGCTAAGGATTGAACCCACCACCTCCCATGTGCTAGTCGAGGGCTCTACTGCTGAGCCACAACCCCAGCCCCTCAACAAGTTGTGTTTGTTTTTTAATATTTTTTTAGTTGTAGATGGACACAATACCTTTATTTATTTTTATATGGTGCTGAGGATTGAATCCAGTGCCTCACTTGTGCAAGGCACACGCTCTAATACCGAGCTATATCCCCAGTCTCCAAAAGAAAACACAAGTACTAGAACTCTCTGCGTGGATTTTGTATACCATTCTATTTATGGCTACTGTTCCTAATGCTTATTTTCTCTTCATCTTTATTTCCAATACTATCATTATTTTTCTTCTTATTATTACTATTTATATATATTTATATAATTGTATATAACAAAATTTGTGTATATATGTTAAATATATACATATATGTATGTGTATATACATATATACTGTATTACCAACAAAAATTTTAAGATACATATACATATATACATACATACATATACATATACACATATATATGCATACACATATATGTATATGTATATGTATCTTAAATCTTTTTGGTGGTGACACAGGATACAGAAAATAAATAAATACAATTTTTAAAGAGTTAGTGATGAAGGGCTGATCTATCAGATTTGGAATCCAGTGCTTGGTTGACAAGTCTTGCTACTTAGACAAGATTTCTGATGATTGTGGGCCTCTAAAGTCTCACCCTCAAAACAGGACAGTCAATAGTCCAAGCATTAAATTTCAAGGCATTGCTTTTCAAACTTTAATGTGCATGTGAATCACTTGTTAAAGATGAAGATTCCAATGGAGTAGGCCTGGGGTTAGGACAACATCGTACATTTGCAACAAGCTCTAAGGTAATGCTAATGCTGCTGGTCAGCAGCAGCATTCATGCCAAACCTTGAATAGCAAAGGCAGATAGCCAATGGCAGGTGGCACTCTGATCAAGACACAAAGTATTCTACATTGCTAACTACAGGTCTACAAGCATGGAAAACCAAGTAAGCAAGGTTTAGAGCTTATCTGCTCACAAGCAGTCTGTTTATCTGCAAGTACCCTTGGCAATGGGTGAAAGGGTTCTTTGTCTCATATCACTTCACAAACTGGTCTAAGTTGTTTGAAAATTTTGTTGCCTGTCAACTGAGGTGGTAAGCATCCTGAGGAAAAGCACTGTTTATACACCTTTTCTTTCCTCTTCTTCCCCCAGCTAGTAGTAGTCATGGTTGTTGCACAAACATGTGTGTTGCATGAGTAGTTAGTTGACAACCAAGATACAAGGAGTCCTACCCCTGCTTAGTTACAGGAGGAGCTCATTTTGAAAATCGTTTAAATCTGAAGGGTCAAAAACATATAAGAATAGTAATTGGTTAAAATTGGGAGTATACAGTTGACAAAACCATATTATAATTGAATTTCACTATGAATCTTGTTCACTTTCAAGAAGTCTTATATTCATTCATAAATTCATTAAATATTTATTGAGAGCCTCATGATTTACAGTCTGTGGGAGTAGACAAAAATGAGGTTGACAAATAATTGAATTCTAAAATAAAATAAACTGAAAGTACTGTGTCTGCCTGGATCCTTCGAGATGCAGATACCAAGGGAGAGACTGGGCTAGCCCTCAGACCACCATGCAGTGTGAACCTGAGGGAAGGAGAACAGGGTAGAAGCCTCCTAGCCTGCTGTGCTGAGGAAGAGCCTGCTGGCATAGAGGATTCTGCTGTCAGCAGAGATCCAAGGTTCGGGAAAACAGTCCTGATTTGGCATGCCCCAGCGCAATGACTGGCTGAGGCATGTGGGAGGCGTGGCCTTGGCGCAAACTGACATTTTCTGCATTTGGAGTGTGCAAGTACATCCTTAGGGCTCCCACGGGCACTTTCTAGGTGTTGATACACTATGCGGCTACTACAGACTTTTGACACAATCGTATGTGTGAATATATTTAAAGAATATTCTAATTGACAGCTCCATACAAAATAGAGTGCAAGTATGGTCTTCATCATCATCAAACACATCAGTAACAGTCAATACTTGATAAAACCATATGTAATCTGATGCAAGGAAAATATATTAAAATGCTCTGCATTAATAGATTGTACTGTTCAGTCAAATGATAGCACTTGATTTTCATGAGGTTGTTTTTATGTAATGCATGAGTCAAAAAAAGAAAATGACATACCTTAATCCACATAAAAACTTAAATTGAAACCTTTGTTTTACTTGATTTTCTTTTGTAAAATCAGTTATGGTCCTTGTGTTTATCTTATAGAAGTTGTATGTTCTTGTATCTGCATATGTTTTACATTGTTCAATATAATTTTTTGAATGAATTTCCTAGAGACTCAAAACTAAAATAATTTAAGATATATTTTACTTTCATTTTATGCACTATTTTTACTGCAAATAACAGTAATTTCTTACTTTCTACATAAATCTGCTAGTTTTATCATTAAGTTAGGATGGATTTAAAAGTATCTATACTTTATATATCATATTGATTTAAGTCTCTTTGTTAATTGATATCTGATAAAAATTGACAGTTTTATCTATTCTAAAACTCCTTTGTGAATGAGTCAATATTCTGGGTTTTTTTGGCAAAAATAAATTATAATTCTACACTATCTCATTACTATCCCCAGATCAGTATTAAGTGCACTAGGGGCCATTTTAACTTGGATTTGTTATACCAATCAAATTTTATAATCCATTTCATTTGGTTGCCCGCATTGCCATTCTGTGGCCAGCCATGAATCAGCTTCCCCTGAGTACAGATGCGATTGCCCAGTTTGATGTTCAAAGAGTCTGGATGAGCACATTTTCAGGTCCCTTGGATTGTCCATTCCCATGCCCAAGGAGGTACACGGCAGGTTAGGAGGGCACTGTCATAGTTAAACTGTTTGATCCCTGCTGCTGCTTCCCCAAGATATAGAAATAAAAGACGCCTGTGGCTCTCCTATTATTCCATTTTGTCTTATTTTAAATGTGATGGCCTAACCTTTCACATAAGCAGCAGGGAACTTTGAACTTTTCAGAATGCATTTAAAAATATTCAGCTCAGTATTTGTTAATGATATACAATTGCATCACTGCAGAATCTACCACAGACCTGAGAAATCAGAAATAATTTACAAGGCTAAGGGAATCTTTTTGCTCTCAAATCTGAGTATACAGTTTCAAGATAAATATCTCTCAAATAAGATCTCAGGATTATTATCAGCAGAACTAGAGAAATCTTATATCAAAGCCCAATTCTTATGGGAAGAGGTCAAACTCCAAAGTAAGGAGAAATCTGACACGTTTTTCTGAGATTAGGTCATAGGAGAATGTTTGAGGTGAGGCAGACAGGAGAAGCAATGTGGAGAGTTACATCTTTGCTCTTAGTGGAATATCTGCCACATTTATACATGTAAATGTCTTATAGCCAGTATATTGGACTGTGGTTTTTTTCCCAATATCCTGTGTTCATCATAATTACGGTAAACATTTCAGAAAGTGGACTAAGGAACCAAAGGATGTTAGCAACAGGATTATAAAGCCCCCCTGTTCCAATGCACCAAATGCAAGCAGGGCTTCTGAAATAATGAGGAGACAGAAAAAAAAAAGGAACAAAAGAAGATAATACTTAAGGTAACAACTGCAAAATGAATGATTGTTTCTTAGAAGAGAGGTTCACATTTAATTAGCATCACTGCATTTCATGAGACAAAAAAGTTAAGATGAAGAGATTCTCAATGACTAATCAATGAGTACAATCCAGGGTAGTACACTGAATTTCACTGAAAAAATATATTATTTTACCTAAAATTATATCAAATTATGCAGAAAAAAGTAAGATGCTATATTTACAAAAGGGTCTTTAAATTATAACCATGGGTCATAATTCCTAAAAGATGCTCTGGAATTTAAAAAAAAAAACTAAATCCCACAGGATTATGATTTTAAATGACATGGAACAATTAAATAATATTAATAACTGTACAACAGCAACAACAAACACTATCCCTCTTCAAAAAAAAAATCCTTCTTGGACTCTGACTACCTATATCTTTAGAAATGGCAAATATATGGCATGCTTGTTGTCCTTCCACTCTCCTGCCATCCTGGCATACAATTGATAATCAATAAAGAGACTCTTGCAGCTAATCTCAGGCTTATCCCAGAAGTCTCACTATACACCAGAAGCAGCCACTGCCAATCAATAGGATTTGGCAGGTGATTTGAAACCTATGTGCCATTGCTGACTTAAAGCACATATTCTTTGGAACACTCAATTTAGCACTTATTTATATACTTCTTGGAATTATTCTGCAACTGTGTATGTGTGTGTACATGGAAAAGAGACAGCCTCCTGTGCATAATTTCATGATAAATCCTAGTAGGGAGGAGACCATGATTCTTTTTCAGCATATCCCTAGGCACCAAGCATAGTTCTCGGCTCATTATCTGTTAATATATATTTATATTATATATTACATATGTACATATGCATATATATGTATGTATGTATATATACATATATATACACATTTTTAATTAAAAAATGAATGAATGAATGAATGAATGAGGCCAGGGCTGGGGATGTAGCTTAGTGGTAAAGCACTTGCCTAGCATGTATAAAGTCCTGGGTTTGATCCTTAGCGAAAGAAAGAAAGAAAGAAAGAAAGAAAGAAAGAAAGAAAGAAAGAAAGAAAGAAAGAAAGAAAGAAAGAAAGAAAGAAAGAAAGAAAGAAAGAAAGAAAGAAAGAAAGAAAGAAAGAAAGAAAGAAAGAAAGAAAGAAAGAAAGAAAGAAAGAAAGAAAGAAAGAAAGAAAGAAAGAAAGAAAGAAAGAAAGAAAGAAAGAAAGAAAGAAAGAAAGAAAGAAAGAAAGAAAGAAAGAAAGAAAGAAAGAAAGAAAGAAAGAAAGAAAGAAAGAAAGAAAGAAAGAAAGAAAGAAAGAAAGAAAGAAAGAAAGAAAGAAAGAAAGAAAGAAAGAAAGAAAGAAAGAAAGAAAGAAAGAAAGAAAGAAAGAAAGAAAGAAAGAAAGAAAGAAAGAAAGAAAGGGAAAGAAAAAAAGAATGGATCTATCAGCCAGTTTATTGCCTTATTTGACAGTACTTGCCTGTCTAATCACAGCAATATATTGTGATCCAAATGAAATCAAACTTAAGAAACTATGACACCCAAGGTAACTGGAAGGGTTGAGTGAGTATAGAAATACTGGTCCACAATCTCCCATCTGCAACTCTGAGAACAAAAAGCTCTGAAAGGCTTTTCATAACTCATGTGGCAGCAAAACCAGACCTGAACTAATTTCAAGAAGATTATTTTGAATCTTTATTTATCCCACTCAGTGTGAATATTCATACATTGCAATGCAGAAACATGAATATGTTTGATTATAGGGTGCTGCCCCAGACCCAGCTGGAGATATTGCATAATCTGCATTACATGCACCATATTACCTTTCTAAAAGAAAATTTCTGAATGCAGAAATATGTCTGCCCCAGGGGTTCAGGGTAAGGGATTGTAGACATGCAGGTGTGGACTTCCAACAACTCGATCTCTGACCTATTGCACAAGTGAGCTACATCACTTAGTCTGATTCAATAATTTTTAAAGAAGAGACATTTGGGAGATACAATGCTAAACAAATCAACTTCTATGCCACATCAGCTCTTTTCATATTATAAAGTGTAAAGAGGATGAATCTGGGCTTTTGATCTCTTTGGGATCAGCTTTGCCACTTGGGAACATGTGTCCCATCCTTTCTGCTTAAAGGAATTTCAATCTATGTAAAGCAACTTGGAATTTCACACTTCCTCTACTGGATTTCAAAAGCAATCCCATGTTAACAGCTGATTAAAGCATCCTGGGATTTCATCTGACCCGTGATATTTGTAAACATACCTAGCAGTGCACTCACTGTACCACATAGTAGGTTTCCCTTGTCAGTCATTCCTTTGATGACCTGAATTTCTGGAACATACTCATATACACATATGAAAGAAATGCATTCCCAGGAAATATTTTTAATACCATCTCAATGCAGGAGAAAACTTATTAGATCCCTACAAAATGCAAAAGACAAAGAATCAAAAACATGATTTTTCAGTTTTTAAGAAACAGAAGTTGACAAAGGCATTTAACAGAGTCCTTTAAAAGCTTGCAGCATTATTCACTCAGCCTTTGCCAAATGCTTTCCTTCTGCATGAGTTTGCCACCTCCCAGCAATGCAGTTTATTGTTGCATGTGATGGGGAACAGACCTGTTTGTGCTGTCACAATGGCCAATAAAACTGAGCTGGAGACTCTTCATTTTAAACCTAAAATAAATAACTAGATTTCATTTAAACCTCCCTGTGTGAATCACGGCAATCTTCCCAGAGTCCTCACTTTAGCTGCTTTTAATGCCCAGCTACTTAGGAATCACAAGTGTTGGCGTGTTTAGTGACTCTGATCCTCCCATCAGTAAACTGATCTGGTGATAAAATGGAAAGGGCCTTGTACTATTTGCATTTTTACTCAGTTTAGTCACAGATCACAAAATAAATTAGTAAATTGAGCAACAAGGCTTCCCATTTACAAAACCCCAACGTTTGAAGTAATCATCTATGCTTAAATTCACAAATCCCTAAAAATGTAATAATTTCCCTGTCAACTAATGAAAATAACAGTGCTACAGCATCCATTTAGAGCCCTCTATGCCAAAGGCCATAAGCTGCGAATCTGAAATTAGAAAACAAAACAAATAAACAAAACATAGGACAAATGAATGGGTTGTACTGGTGAATTTTTCTGAGGCCCTCCCCTCTTTAAATATTTAGGACACAGATGAATGTGGGATAGAGATGGAATTTGAGAGGAGGAATCTGATGATCAGGTATGCTCACAATTAAATGCACACTGAAATAATGCCACTTTAAGGTCTCTCAAGGCACCAGAGAATCTGGTTTTGCTCCTTCAGCCCTGTGACAGCCCGAGCAGTCATCATTCAAGACAAATACTCCATTGCTTAGAGATGAAAAACTCATGCCAAATGCTATAGAAATTTCAAACTCTAAATATTCCTGCTCTTTAATAGAGGCTGGAGTGACTGGCAGGAACACTAACACGCTTAGGAGCAGAAAACTTGATGTAGGACTCCAGAAGAAAGACTATCTTATAGAAAATATGCAAGCATTTTTTTTTCTGACTATATAGTGGTCCAGGCACTCTCTTATGACAGTGGCCTTCCCCCACCAAACATTTAGCATCTCTTTCTAGGAGAGATAAAGAAGATGAGCCACCACCACTGATATTTTTACTGGTACCACAGGAAACTTGAGTTTGCAAACCCTGAAATCAGAGCCCCAGCACTTCAGTTTTTTCTACAAGGAGGGCGCTTAAGTAGAATCAATCCAGACTTCTGTGGTAGGAAACCCATGCCAAGCCTTTGGACCACCAAAGATGCAGTAATTATAATATACAGTAGAAAAAAAAGCACGAAAACCCTGGGTTTGTCCCTAGGCTATGCAATATCTTTACCAACATCACAGCCACATGAAATGGACAACTTGGAATCTTTGTAATAATGGTATCAGGTAACTAATTAAAGGTAATGGGAAAAGGAAGTTAAACAAAAGATGGGGGAGAAGGGAGCCAATACCCAAACTATTTGACTTTGGAATGGCCTGGTTACTTTGTTTCAGTTCAAGTCACTGAACCCTAGAAGCAAGTCAATGATGAACTTTATCAAATGAAGTGCAATCATCGGGCCAGACCAGTTTGTTTTTATTGTGCTTAATTTCTTCCAATAGTTGTGAAATATCAAATATGCCATGGGGAACATGGTACATGATCTAATAAATATACTACAAATTCCGCTGTGAGCACTAATGAGACTAACTAGCTCACAGTCTTCTTGGTAACCACTTTGTTTTTAATAGGCATAAGTTTAAAATAAAATTTACTGTAGATTCAAAAATGAAGCCCTTAGAGGTAAAATAAATAAATAAATCATAGCAGCAATGTGACTCCTGGAATATCTACTTATCTAGTGAGATATTTTCTTTATGTGTCATAAAAATAAAGATGAAATAATCACTGTTACCCGAGTTTGAAACACATTGTTTCTGAAAATGTAATGTGACTCCATATGACCTCTACCAAAGAGTGCAAAAGACAAAACAGCAAAAACAAACAAACAAAAAATCGCCATCTAATTCATCATAGCACATTCTTTCCTGATGCAAATCTCATTTCTTTATTGTGCTGCTCCTCAATAATGGTGGTCATCTAAGTACTGCTAATCCTTTTAGCAAGCACTAATAATTATGCATTAGTACAAATAACATTAAAGCCTTTTTTTTCAAATAATTACATATATAATGGATGTGTCTTTTAAAAGTTGTTTACAGCTAATTAACCAATGAATAATTGTTTTCTCTTCCTGAACAGGGAAAGCTTATCTTAGAGTCACAGTTAAAAATGCTTTTTTTCCAGTTTTACAGATGTTGTTAGCAATTAAAACTGTTAAAACACTATTAAAAAGAAATTCTTGTATTAAAGGGCTTACTCATCCCAGTTGTTGTGGTTTCTCAACTACCACATCTTTTAAAAATCATTTCCAGTTTGAAAGGGCACGGGTGGCCCCGAACCCAACAAACCCCTCTCTAAATAGTTGAGGTCCTTTAGTATCACAACACAGTTTGCTTGTTGCTATATGACTAGTTTAATTGTGGGCTGTAATAAAGGTCATAATTAATATCCCAACACAGACACTAACAAACAATTTTAAATTGCCAGCATAATCAAATGATGCAAACATCTATGAGCTACAAAAGTTCATTGCCGCAACTGACAATTTCTTAATTGTATTCAGTCATTCATGGAAATTTTATTAACATCGAACTGATGTATCCTGCCCTTACTCTGTCACAACACCAGGGATCTAATTTCATTATTTTCCACAAGATTTGCTTGACTACTGCCATGATTCTAATATTGCTTTAGTCCAGATGTTTATGCTATTTAAATTAGGAAGAAAAGGCTTTTGGGTAAACACAATTAAAGAAGTTTTTTTTCAAATTTAGTTTAACAAACTTCTTTTAATTAATGCATATAGATGCAACGTTGAAGCTTTTTCACTGGTTTTATGTTCATTTCCTACTGTGTGCACCGTACATTGAGGGTACAGCTACAGCTAAATATAACCACCTTTTAATTTTTCACTTACATCTGAGTGCTCATTAAAGTGAAAAATAGAAGCACATGACTGCACTTTAACTTTAATCAATCTCATATGTGTGTGTATTGTGTGCACAACTTGTATTCACACACATGCTTGTCACAAACACACAGATGTACCTGAAGACTTCACATAAATCTGATATTTGGTCACCTCCAGAATTCCTTTTTTTTCCCCAAAAATAATCCCATAGTAATAAGTATTTAATAGTGTTGAGTAGTCTCTGAAACTGAATAGTACTTTCAATGCATTGAAAAGTGTTAAAAAATAAGGGGGGAGAAAAACCTCTGTTAATGGGTTACTGATGCAATTTATTTGCATGGGGGGAACCTTTGAAACTCATGTTCATCTCATAGGAGCTCAGTTCTAATACACAAGATCTTTGTTTTCTTAGGCAATCATTTCATTCATTGACTTCCTCATTTAAGTGAT